>NC_080066.1:85032745-85332745 GCF_949987535.1 Balaenoptera acutorostrata
ACCAGATGGCTTCACAGGTGAATTCTATCAAACATTTAGAGAAGAGCTAACACCCATCCTTCTCAAACTCTTCCAAAAAATTGCAGAGGAAGGAACACTCCCAAACTCATTCTATGAGGCCACCATCACCCTGATACCAAAACCAGACAAAGACACTACAAAAAAAGAAAATTACAGACCAATATCACTGATGAATATAGACGCAAAAATCCTCAACAAAATACTAGCAAACAGAATCCAACAACACATTAAAAGGATCATACACCACGATCAAGTGGGATTTATCCCAGGGATGCAAGGATTCTTCAATATACGCAAATCAATCAATGTGATACACCATATTAACAAATTGAAGAATAAAAACCATATGATCATCTCAATAGATGCAGAAAAAGCTTTTGACAAAATTCAACACCCATTTATGATAAAAACTCTCCAGAAAGTGGGCATAGAGGGAACCTACCTCAACATAATAAAGGCCATATATGACAAACCCACAGCAAACATCATTCTCAATGGTGAAAAACTGAAAGCATTTCCTCTAAGATCAGGAACGAGACAAGGATGTCCACTCTCACCACTATTATTCAACATAGTTCTGGAAGTCCTAGCCACGGCAATCAGAGAAGAAAAAGAAATAAAAGGAATACAAATTGGAAAAGAAGAAGTAAAACTGTCACTGTTTGCAGATGACATGATACTATACATAGAGAATCCTAAAACTGCCACCAGAAAACTGCTAGAGCTAATTAATGAATATGGTAAAGTTGCAGGTTACAAAATTAATGCACAGAAATCTCTTGCATTCCTATACACTAATGATGAAAAATCTGAAAGAGAAATTATGGAAACACTCCCATTTACCATTGCAACAAAAAGAATAAAATACCTAGGAATAAACCTACCTAGGGAGACAAAAGACCTGTATACAGAAAACTATAAGACACTGATGAAAGAAATTAAAGATGATACCAACAGATGGAGAGATATACCATGTTCTTGGATTGGAAGAATCAACATTGTGAAAATGAGTATACTACCCAAAGCAATCTACAGATTCAATGCAATCCCTATCAAATTACCAATGGCATTTTTTACGGAGCTAGAACAAATCATCTTAAAATTTGTATGGAAACACAAAAGACCCCGAAGAGCCAAAGCAGTCTTGAGGCAAAAAAATGGAGCTGGAGGAATCAGACTCCTTGACTTCAGACTATACTACACAGCTACAGTAATCAAGACAATATGGTACTGGCACAAAAACAGAAACATAGATCAATGGAACAAGATAGAAAGCCCAGAGATTAACCCACGCACCTATGGTCAACTAATCTATGACACAGGAGGCAAAGATATACAATGGAGAAAAGACAGTCTCTTCAATAAGTGGTGCTGGGAAAACTGGACAGCTACATGTAAAAGAATGAAATTAGAATACTCCCTAACACCGTACACAAAAATAAACTCAAAATGGATTAGAGACCTAAATATAAGACTGGACACTATAAAACTCTTAGAGGAAAACATAGGAAGAACACTCTTTGACATAAATCACAGCAAGATCTTTTTTGATCCACCTCCTAGAGTAATGGAAATAAAAACAAAAATAAACAAGTGGGACCTAATGAAACTTCAAAGCTTTTGCACAGCAAAGGAAACCATAAACAAGACGAAAAGACAACCCTCAGAATGGGAGAAAATATTTGCAAATGAATCAACGGACAAAGGATTAATCTCCAAAATATATAAACAGCTCATCCAGCTCAATATCAAAGAAACAAACACCCCAACCCAAAAATGGGCAGAAGACCTAAATAGACATTTCTCCAAAGAAGACATACAGACGGCCACGAAGCACATGAAAAGATGCTCAACATCACTAATTATTAGAGAAATGCAAATCAAAACTACAATGAGGTATCACCTCACTCCTGTTAGAATGGGCATCATCAGAAAATCTACAAACAACAAATGCTGGAGAGGGTGTGGAGAAAAGGGAACCCTCTTGCACTGTTGGTGGGAATGTAAATTGATACAGCCACTATGGAGAACAATATGGAGGTTCCTTAAAAAACTAAAAATAGAATTACCATATGACCCAGCAATCCCACTACTGGGCATATACCCAGAGAAAACCGTAATTCAAAAAGACACATGCACCCGAATGTTCATTGCAGCACTATTTACAATAGCCAGGTCATGGAAGCAACCTAAATGCCCATCAACAGACGAATGGATAAAGAAGTTGTGGTACATATATACAATGGAATATTACTCAGCCATAAAAAGGAACGAAATTGAGTCATTTGTTGAGACGTGGATGGATCTAGAGACTGTCATACAGAGTGAAGTAAGTCAGAAAGAGAAAAACAAATATCGTATATTAATGCATGTATGTGGAACCTAGAAAAATGGTACAGATGAGCCAGTTTGCAGGGCAGAAGTTGAGACGCAGATGTAGAGAATGGACATATGGACACCAAGGGGGGAAAACTGCGGTGAGGTGGGGATGGTGGTGTGCTGAATTGGGCGATTGGGATTGACATGTATACACTGATGTGTATAAAACTGATGCCTAATAAGAACCTGCAGTATAAAAAAACAAACAAAACAACTAATACTAAACTTTCATTGGGTTATTTGTATGGAAATATGTTAATATAAATGTTTCAGACATTACATGAAATTTCTAAAAATCTTATATTTGTATTTGTATGGAAATACGTATGGAAATATGTTAATATAAATGTTTCAGACATTACATGAAATTTCTAAAAATCTTATATTTGTATATGTATGGAAATATGTTAATATAAATGTTTCAGACATTACAGGAAACTTCTAAAAATCTTATATGTTCTGGTATAATGTTATAAGTAATAATCTTAGTTATTACGTTAAAATGTATATCTCAGAAATATCTAATTTTCTTGTCAACTGCATTATTATGAACTTTCATCAAATCTTTAACCATGGTCATTTTTAAGTCTTTTGTCATTTACAGACAGTTCTGGGTGTACTCTGATGATTTTGCAAATATGTTCCTATAAAAGGGTTTCATCTTCAAGAAATTCATGGAAAAGACTCTGACAAGTACAGGTTTCTGGTAACTGACTGTACTGCTGAAATGAATGAATAAGCATTTTCAGAACTCTAATGAAAAACTGATGAACTCATAAAAGTGGTAACAAAAGATCAAGATGAAAAAAAAAATTAATTACATGGGACTGAGTGAACTGATGAGGATGAGTATAATTTTTGTGACTTTCTGTCTGAATTAAAAAAAAAAAAATCCCACAAGGACTCAGAGGCAAAGAATATACAAATCAATTTTCACTGCAAAGTAAAGGAGCTGTTACAGTGGAGGATTACTGGACTGAATGTCAATATTATGACATAGTATGAGTGTGTTTCATGTTTGGTAACTGCAATCATTGTTGCTTTTGTTGTGGTCATCCATGTACAATGCTTGGTGTCAGTCTATTTATCTCTTGTAAAAATAAAATACAGTGTGTGTGTGTGGAAAAAAAAAAATTGAATATTGGTTTGGGTATTAGGTTCCTGTTGCTTCTATAACAAATTACCACATATTAAGTGTCTTAAAACAAATTTATCATCTTATAATTATGGAGGTCAGGGTCCAAAATCAGTCTCACTGGGCTAAAGTCAGGGTGTCGACAGGGCTGGTTCCTTCTGGAGGCTTCAGGGGCAAATCGATTCCCTTGCTTTTTTAAAAATGTCTAAGACTGCCTGCACTCTTTGGCTTGTGACCCTCCCTCACATCACTCCAAGCTCCTCCTTCCCTGGTCACATCTCCTACTACTGCCTGCCTCCCTCTTAAAAGGACCCTTGTGATTACATTAGACCCGCCTGGATAATCCAAGATCATCTCCCCATCTCAAAATCCTTAACTTAATCACATCAGCAAAGCACCTTTTGCTATGTAAGGTAATATATTTACACAGTCTAGGTTTTAGGGCATGGACATCTTTGGGGGTCCTTCTGTCTACCACAGTCCCTGAGACATTTCAGCGAGCAGAGCCCCACCTGCCAAGCTGCATTAGACACGCAATATGAGTGAAAAATAAACTTTTACGGCATTGAGTCACTAAGATTCAGGGGGTTGTTACTGATGCACAATTTAGTCCACATTTATACCCTGTTTCTTTTCTGTCGCCTGTCTATATTTTGAAAAAATTTTAAATAACTTAAAGTATTATATTACTATTTCCTGCATAAAGTACACTTTAAAAATAGTGTACCATAAACAATCTATGAGCAACCCAGGGGGGGTTTTTTTGGTTGTTGTTCCTGAACAAAAGTAACTTTAGATCTGTAAACTAGACCTAAAAATAAATATTGTACATATTCAACACCCAAAAAAAAAAAAAAAAGAACATAAAACTCTGCATTTTGTGCTGACTAAGCAACCTTTTTTATCAGTAATTTTCTCTTTTGACCGAACAGACCTATCAAGACTGTGTTCTGGGCAAAACACACTGATTGGTACTAGTTACGCTGCCAGACAGAGCTCCCAGTATTGGCTAGTCTATCCTGGTTTGACTGCTCAGAGCCCAGTGATCCTTGGTAAACTGGCAAAATCCACCTTCAAAGCCTAAAAGAATTCTGGACTCCCCAGGGGGCCCAGTCAACAAGCCTCTTTCCTACCAGCAACATCAGGAGGCTCCCAAGTTTCATAAAACCACAGATTTCATGTCAGCTTACTTCTCACAGGCCCTTTGCCGCCTTTCGTGCTGGCTGTTTCTTCATCAAACTTGGGATTGTTGAGCAAATTGTGTACTCCAAGAACAGCTGAAAGCAAAGATAATCAGTGAATAAACCTTAAGTTTGAGAAAGCATGTTAAGATGTCCACATTGTTAATTTGCCCCTCGAAGAACAATTCTTCATATCATAAAGATAAGTCTCTAGACCCTCTTGCCTTGCAAAGTGCATGACACATGTATAGTATGAAATAAGCTTATTAAAAAAAAAAAAAAGAAACCCTCCTCCCAAGACCACTAGCAATCTTCACATGTCTTTCTACATCTATACGTGTAGAATTATGTAGGATCTGAGGGACAATGGTCTCGTCACAGCTCCACACTGAAAATCTGCATAGACGTCCTAGTTAATTAAGTAGATTCATCCCTTATGTTTTCTCATCTGTAAAATGTGAACGTAGGACTGAGTCTAAGGATAGTTTAAGATCTAACATAATACAGACTATGGCATGTAGTTTTTCCAGAGACAAAGAGCAGAAAGATCATGGGTCTTTTTCAATGTAAGCCTCCCCATCTCTCCCATCTCTCAGTACCAAAAAGAGTGGTTCTTTTCCCATCTAGAACATCCCAGGGTGGGAAATAAGAGACGTCAACAATAGAAAGTCAGATAAGCAGGCTGAGATTTTTGAGTCTCTTGTACTACATGGAACTTACACCAGGGGGCAGTACAGTATGCAGGGGACAGCACTGGGGTGACAACACTGAGCATGCTCTAACTGCAACTGCCCAGCTTTCCCTCTGCTAAGGAAATTCCAGGTGAGAAATTACAGGTGGCCGCCTGGGCAAGGATCCCAGAATAGCCTGCCAACAGGTGGCAGAGGCGCACCTGAGCTCCTCATGCACTGTAATCTATACCTTAGAAGGAGGGGGGCAGCCCGTACAGCTGAGAAAGGGCAAATGTTCAGAACCAGCGAGTCTAGGGGTTTAGAGTGGCAGTCAGGAGCAGTCAGCCAGAGCTTAAATCCAAGCTCTGTCATGTACTATCTGTATGACTTGAGAAGTTTTTAAATGCCTCTGAGGCTCAGTTTCCCCATCTGTAAAATAGGGATAATAATTACACTTTACCTATTACAAACGTTAAATGACTTCCTATGTGTTAGATGCAGGTGCCTCAACTCCTGCAGTGACTTCTGAGAGGGGTTCAAATATGTGAGCTTAATATTGACCACTGATATCATCACAGAAGGAATGAAAATGTAGCTGAGATGGTTGGCATGCTATTAGAATAAGGCATAGCTGGTTCTCCTGGGAGGAAGGAGATTATTATTACTTACATATTCCAATATTCCAATGGAATAACAATGTGAGAATTCTTGCCAAAGCTGTGGACTGTTTCTCAAAGCACCTCTATCCTGTGAGGACCTAATGACCCTAATAATCCAAATTTTCATCCAATTAGTACACAAATATGCTGGTACATGCATGGAGTCTTTTTCGAAGGAAATGTAAGAAATGGGAGGGGACCTAGGAACGAGGGTGAGAGACTTTTCATTACATATTCTTTTGTACTATTTGGGGTTTTTTTTCTATCTGCACATATAACCAATCCACATAATTATTATATTGTTGCTATTGTTAAGAAAACTAGAAAAAATCAGCAGATTGGGCTGAATATGGATTTACTTTACTGGGGAAACGTAACAGTAAAATGGTCCTGTTCCATGCTTAGGCTAACAGAATCAAAACTGAACAGTGACTGTCGGGAAGAACAAGAAATTTTGTGATGGAAACGGAAATTCTGTGATGATAAAATGCCAAATGTGAAGCTCTTTAGAAAGCATAAGGGCTGTGTTTTATTAAGTTCTGAATACTCCTTCATATTTATTCTCTTTGATTTCTCACAGTAACTCTCGGATTTTGTAGGACAGGTACTATTTGGAGTACTTTACAGCTGAAATATGATTTTACATTTTACAGCTGAGATACAGCAAAATGTTTGCTCAGAGAGGTTTAAGTCACCTGCATCCAGCCTTATAGCTGCCTAATGGCTGAAGTCAACCTGGTATCACAGTAACAATCAATAGTTACACAGGAGCTCAAAGGCTGCTGCCAGGGGGGGTCAGTGCCCATCTGGAGGTCACAGAGCCAGACAGGAAAGTTTCCCAGAGCTGAGGACTAACCTGCAAGATCGTAGAGTTCAGTGTCAGAGGCGCTGGCCAAAGCTTCTTCCAGTTCTGGGTCAAGGGTCACTTTTTCTTCTTTACGAGTTTCTATGGGCTTTTCTTTGGGGATAAAGACTCTCCCTTTAAATCAGAAGAAAAACAAAAACCATTGCGTGCTGCTGCCTTGTTGTAGGGTAAGTGAACTAACCAGAGAATGTGCAGCTCTGGCCACTAAGAGCTGAAGCATTAGACCACTGCACATCTAACTGGGATTCCTTAATTTCTGGGATGATGCCAATATCAATAATCCACTATTAGAGGAAGGAAGGTCAGAGGAGGAATCCTGCATTCTGCAACACAGAGACCTGAGGCGGCAGAGAGGGAAACAGTGGCTCCTACCTCCCTATCATGGGCAGCACTGCCCTTAGACCTGGGCAAGAGGGGCCCTGCCATGAGCCCTTTGCTCTAGAGGGGCCCAACTCTGGTCTCTTCTGGATGCACACCCCTCCTCACTGCCTGCATCCCACCGAGGGAGGAGTCACGGGGACAAAGGGACATTCCCATCCAGAATACAGGCCACCTGCGAGACTATACCCCAGGCACCTGGGGCCCTGCAATTCCCTGCCAAAGAGCTCTGAACCTGTTTCCAGGGCCTGCATGAGTCCCTTCCCCATGTCCATCCTCCTGAAGGCAGGTCACACTGCTGGGGTGTGTACCCACGGGCCAACAGGATGCTGTCTGTGAGTGAGTATGGATGAAGCTTGGATATGTGATATGTAGGCTGGGGTGTTAGCCATGGTGCTTGAGGCGTTGGCAGTGCAGGATGGACCCATATCCCTATGTGGAACTCTTGGAAGTCCAAGAATATTGGCCTAGGTAGGAGGACAGCACATACTTTAACAGTTTGTTAGCTTTTAAATATTTATAAAAATGGCACATGGACTTCTATTTGTATTCTTGCCTTGGATCCTGCATATGGGGGGCAGATGCGTCCAAACAGCCCCAGGGGTTCCTGAGAGACAAACTGGTGATCCCCCTCCTAGAGTTTTCCTCCTACCAACTGAGATTGTAGGCAACGAGCATGCTATATCTAGGGTACCTGACTAGTGTAGTGACCTGGGGACACAGTCACCTTTCTAGAGCACATCAAAGTCAGCCTGACTTAAAAGGAAACATCAGGGTTGTCATATTTAGAGATGTGGAGTTCTGAGCAGCAACACACTGTGCTACCCAAATATGCACTCTCTGCCACCACCTCCCACTTCATCATCCTGTCAGGCTGATTCCATTTATTTTGCCCCCTACTCACTTCTGAATATGCTGAAATCTGTAGCACCACCACCACCGCCCCCGCAAGCCCAAACCTCTGGACTGATGATCACAGTTCTGGGAGGATGGCACATGACCTTCTCCTAACTTCCAGCCGGGCCAACAAAGCCACATCCCACGTGTGCAGTGGCTCCTCAAGGTAAACCCAGGCCACTACAGAGCCACCATAGGAGACCCCAGACCTACTCACACTCTTTTCCAATTCCTCCCAGCTTTGACTCTTGGTTTCCCTCTGTTGGAGCTGCTCTTACCTCTTGGCATGATCTTTGAAATTGGCCTCTTCCGTTTTGATCGTTGGAGGTCCCTAAAGACTCACCCCTCTATTGCTTTTCCTCTTTGTCACCTTAGAACAGACAGCTGGCTCCAGCTTCAGACAATCAGAACCCAAGCTCTTGCCAGGTCTCCTGGGCTAGCCTGGCCATCCCCACTCTCATGGGAAAGGAAAGGGTCATAACCCAAGTCAAGTACTCCCTCATGAAAACTCTCCAGGAGACTCCCCTGGTTACAGGGCTACATACTTCCTGCTGGTTTACCAGACCTTCAAATGGTTGGATACATAAACAGGGGCCAGGCAGAACTGGGCACCCCAAAGAGGCACCACTGCTGTGGTCAGTCTGGGCTATCCTGACCACAAGGTCTCTCTCACTGACCATCACATAAGCTGCCACATTTCCCAGAAAGAAGGGAAACAGACTGGGAAACAAAACAGGAAAATAGCCAGAGAATAGAAAAGGAAAAAAAAATCAAATCAATCCATCAATCAGTAACATCTCAGACAGTGAGGCTCCTCCCAGACTTTTGCGTAGCGTCTGCAGCCCGAAGCATTTTCTTTCTGGTGCCAAGATCTTGGATCCAGAGTCAAAACAGGGTTTCTGAGTTCCTAACTCCTGGTACCATTTAGGATTACTCTGAACACTAGGTGCACAGGTGGCCCAGCTATCAGTATTCAGGATAACTGCTACTGCATATCCATTCCTGGGGTCCAACTGAACGACAAGCTCTAAATGAATAATGTAGCCCAGCAACCTGAAGGCCCAGGGCACCTGGCATTCAGAACTGAGGCTGGGCAGTCCCTCTCCCGAAGCCCTCACCACAGCCTGCCACTGCTCCTGCATCACCGCTGTTCTTCCAGGGGCCCTGCACACGCCTCACTCTGATCTTTCCGCTCTTTCTGGAAAACTTGCTCTCTGCTCATTTAGCTCAATCGTGTTGCTTCTCAGCCTTCTCCTAAGCTCCCTGGTGCAGCTGTGCACCCCTTCTGTACCCCCACTTATTACTCTGACTGCTCCTGTACTCCTAACGCCCTAAGAACCATCTGTAGATTAATCTGGATCAGGAGGTAATACCTAATCCAGATTAATTAATCCAGGTAATTAATTAATTACCATAGCTGTTCCTCAGACCACTGCTCTGAGAACAGAAGACAGCAGCTTCCCTCTTATTATTCTTTCACTACCCTAATACTGGATGTTAACTGGGATTTTATTGAAGATTTGACATTATAATTTATTTTTCCCTTCACAATTAAATTAGTCTAACAATAACCGTGCTGCCATAGAAACAGCTCCATATTCCTACAGCAATCCTCGGTTATCTGCCCAGTTTGTCAGTGCCCAACTTTACCTTCTTAATAAAATGACATTATGAGTGGTGCACAAGCCATTGGATGTGCATGATTCAGCGGAGCCAGGAGGCTGCATAGAGAAGGCAGCAGCCAAGCGGCCGGTGCTCCTGCTCCCCGTGGCCACGGCACAAAAGCTCAGAGATGGCATTTATTCCACGTTTATCTAGTGCCTCCCCTGTGTCAGTTTCTGTGCCATGATGCAAGAGAGACACAGCCCCACTGTTAATCTCAGTCTCCTATGGAAAACACACAAATCCTAAAGTAAGTAAACAAAAGGATGAACTCTGTCACAGTGCTAAGAAAGCAATAAATGGGGTCTGTTTTAGACAGAGAGGTCAGGGAAAGCTGGAGGCCCTGACATTTAAGCCGGAGCTTTTAGGAGGTGAAGAACAGGGATGTGGGTCAGAGGGAAGAAGACCCTGAGATGGGAGAAGAACTTGACAAGTTTGGGGAACGAAGTGAGGAGAGTGGGGCCCAGGCTTAGTGAGGGTAGGAGAGATGCAGTCAGAGAGGTGGGCAAGGTGAGCTCTGCCAGGACCCTGAGGACCACGGCAATGATTTGGGACTTTAAGCAGGACTTTACTGACATGATCTGATTTGTGTTTTAAAAAGACCGTAGTTACTATGAAGTTATCAGGAATTCCAGTCGGATCTTTAGACCCAAGTCACTGCTTATAGCTGAGGAACCTGGACAGGTGATTGGTATCCACTTTTCCTCCAAAGAGGAGCTCAGGGTCAGGAGCTAGGGAGGAGGATTTTCCTTGTCTTAGTTCAGAGCTCACCCCCTGTGTGGAGAAACATCCCCTTATTCCTCAGGCCTTTCCAGATCTATCAGAGTGTTTCTCGCCGGACCACATGCTCCTTGAGGGCAGGGCAGGGTCTCATTCCCTGTGGTCCCAGCACATGGCACAGGGCTCTGCACCCAGGAGGTGGTTGGTACATGCTGGATGAACGGATGATTGACTGCACTGGCCTCTAATGGTAGCATCTAACGGAATAGAGGCAACGCCTCGACCTGGAGTAGACTCCTGCAGCTAGGAAAGCCCCGGGCTAAGAGGAACACGCCAATGCCGTGAGACCCTCTTTTAAGCCCGACGCTACTTTACACTTCCAAAACTGCTTCTTTGGGGCTTAAGATTTTTTTTTACAAAAGTAATGTGAGTACCATTACACTCTAAGTATTCAGTTAATTAGCTTACATATTCCTTTTTCTTTCCCCCTTACTCAAGCAGATTATTTTTATCAATTATGGTTACCTGCATGTGTTTCAGAAGCAAGATTCATACCTTTCTAATGACAATTTTCTTTCTTTTGAACTGGTAGCTTTTTTGTTGTTGTTGCTATTCAGATCTTTAATTTCTCTGCACAACACTGTGTTTTTTTAAAATTTTACTGAAGTATAGTTGATTTACAATATTATATTAGTTTCAGGTGTACAACACAGTGATTCAATATTTTTATAGATTAATTCCATTTAAAGTTATTAAAAAGAATGTTTATGTTTCCCTGTGTTGTACAATAGATCTTGTTGCTTACTTATTTTATACATAGTAGTTTGTGTTTCTTAATCCCATACCTCTGTCTCACCCTTCCTCTCCTCCCTCTCCCCTCTGGTAACCACTAGTTTGTTCTCTATACCTGCAGCCTTCATATTCTGCCATGGTTCTTTTTTTTTTTTTTTTAATTAATAAACTTTATTTTTTGGAGCAGCTTTAGGTTAGCAGAGGAAAGTACAGAGAGTTCCTGTGTCCCCCCTCCCCCTTCCCTACACTCACACCCTCCTCTCTAATGACAGCCCACAGCACAGTGTACATTTGTTACAACTGATGAACCCACATTGACATCATCATCACCCCAAATCTACAGTTTACATTAGGGCTCACTCTTGGTGGTGTACAGTCTGTGAGTCTGGACAAGTGTACACAGACATGTATCCACCAGCCACAGTTCTTTTTAATACTGAATCCAGTTCGTGGTCTTATTTCCCCCTTTCAGGTCAGTTCTGTTACTTGACCTTCCATGACAATACCTTAGGAGTACCTACATTCCCAGATGCTGCCTGTGGTCTTACCTTTCTTTTCTCCAGTGAAGGGCACAAAGTCTTCCCTGTCTTTCTGTTCTAAAGCTTCCTTCTCCAGGTACATGAGGAGGTGCTCGCGGTCAAACGGGCCGGTGGCTGCTTTCTGTGTCTGGTCTTTCTGTCGAAATCCAGCTGGCAGCAGTGCGCTCTGACAAGACAGAGGCGTGAGCAGGAAGCAGGGTGTGTGCCTGACTGATACCTGTTACCTCCCCTACCCCTGCTGTGTATGGGGAGATGGGGGATGTGGGTGTGAGCTGTGGGCTAGGGCTCTGGCATATCTTTGAGGCCCCACCTGCTCTAACATTCTGTGCTGAGACGGGGGCTCCCGGTGAGCTCAGGCAGAACACACATGGCTGCAGCGGCCTGTCTCCTGCAGCTGCCTTCTAAGAACGTGGTAGCAAAAGGCCAGCCGCCCTTCACGACCTTTTTCTTCGTAGATCCCTCTTAGGTTTGGCCAGGTCTGCACCCAAAGTGCTCCCAGGCAGGCGTGTGGATGAGCCAATGCGACCACACTCTGTTATTTCTAACCTCTCCTGGGAAACATCCAAGCTGGTAAGTGAGTATTATGGTAGATGTTGATACCTGCTTGATTAAATATAGAGGTATCTTTCTTAAGTTTAAAAAATTAAAAAAAGGATACTCGTATTTTTTAAAGTAAAAACAATATCCAAATTATCTGGCATAATGGAATATCATATAAATATTTTAGTGACATTTTTATTTATAGGAAAATCACTATTTTAGATGCCTCCTATTCTATGTTTGAAATAATATTAGCAGGGCTGAAGAAAGTGCTTGCTAAACAATCACTATAACAAGCTAATTACCTTTTCAAGAGCTCATAAAAACATGAGAAGCTCCATTTAAATTTACCTGATATTATGGTTACATTTATTTATTTATTTTTATTTTATTTTATTTTTTTATTTTTTAATACTTAAAAAAAATTTGTTTTTGGCCATACCATGTAGTATGTGGGATCTTAGTTCCCCGACCAGGGATCGAACCCACACCCCCTGCACTGGGAGCGTGGAGTCTTAACCACTGGACCGTCAGGGAACTCCCTGGTGACATTTACTGTAATCTATCCATTGTTGTGGGATCATCAAAGATTTCAAGTTGTTTATACATGTTAAAGAAACAAGATATAAAAAAGATCTGCTTTTGTGGTTAAAGATCTGGTTTAAATACCATCTCTGACATTTACCAGTATAGGATCTTATGTAAATTACTTCTCCTGGTGTGTCTCCTCATTTATGAAATGGGGATAATACAATTTATCTCAAGCGCTGCTGGGCCCAGCAGAGTGTATGAATCATAGAAGATACTCAGTCATATTTGTTTCCTCTCCCTCCTCCCTTTCTTTTTCCCTAAGTCAGTCTAGTCCTTTTTCAGCCAATGGAAAATACTTTCCCCCATTTACATTAAACTGGTTTTTGAGAAATACAATTGCTGTATCATAGGTGTGGCTACTGAGGTTCTCCATGGGTTTATAAAAGTAACGACCCACAGCCAATCAGGGAAGAACACATAATTTGCATTTAGAGATCGGGAATTCCTACACTATTGTTTAAGGACCACACCACACCGTTTATCCCATCCTATCACTAACCACCTGCTTCAGTTCCAGGTCACTAACCTCGGGATCTAGGTCATCAAGAACATTTTCCAACTGTTTCAGTTCGTCTTCTGAGAGTTTGCCAAGAAGCTCATCTTCATCAATGTTCTTGTATTTCTCCAGGTCTTTTTGAAAGGGGAGTGCCATGGTTTCCTATACGCCTTTCTCATGGGCCATGCACATTTAACCGCACCAGCTTCCTGAGACTTCAGAATACTGCTGAGAAGAAAGAAACACTGTTATCTCCTTTGGGTAAACAGGACTTATTAGCAGGAGACAGGGCTATGCTATGTGCCAATGGGGTCTCTCCCTTGACGAATAACTCAACAAAGTAAGTAATATCACCTTCATTCGCAGAGCAGCCTGACTGCTTATAAAGTATTTTCATATATGTTATCTCACTTATTTAGATCTTTACAATGACCTGGAAAGGAAGCCTGGACAGATATTGATAAACCATTTTACAGATGAAGATTCTCAGGTCGAAGGGGCTGAGGGCATCGCTGGAGGGGCTGGAGCTGGGATGTACCAGGCCCTTGAGTCCCTGTGGAGTGAGTGCCTTTCCCACCAGACGACTCTGCCTCCTGCTTTCCACAGAGAACAATGAAGAACAATGCACTAATTGTAAGGCAGTGTAAGGAGCAGACTTGTGTCTTTTCAGAGGGAGAGTGATGTGAAGAATACAAAATGGGGTTCATTCAGGAAAGAGAGTTTGGACGTCCATGTGAGAAAGCCTCGTCCAGAAACTCCCCTGCAATTAAGCTAAGTAAGAGTCTAAAATCCTGGTACTCTCTCCACTTTTCTCCCCTCCTTTCTTCTTTCTTCATCTCCTATTCTCTTTCTAGTCCCATTTCCTTTTTGTTTCTTAAGCCATCCTCCCTAATTCTTTACACCCCTAGTCCATTCTTTTTTTCAACCTCCTCTTTTTATATCACCTCCCTCCTAAACTTCCACTCAAAACAAAATTTTTCCTCAATCCCTTCTTTCTGGCAGAGGATTTTACAGACCTTCCCTCAAAAGATAATACTGCACTCAGGAAATAGCAATGTACTTAACTGATTGTGCTTCTCCTTTGGCCATATTAATATCAAGCAGATCTTTCAAGGCAGTGAATACTTGCTGTCAACCTACTATTTGCCAGGTATGGTTCTAAAAAACAGGAATACACAGATAAAACAAGATATGACCCTTTCCCCAAGGAGAACACAACTCAGTGAGACATACATATATAGGGATAATACCACTGGATAAGTGTGTGGACTAAGAATGCCGCCTGCCAGATCAGCAAAGGATGCAACCCTCAAACACTACAGCCACCCCCAGTGGTGCACCCTCAGGGCACTCAGGATGGCAAAGAACAGAATACTGGCCCTAGATAGTTAAGGTTTATATCAGAGGAATGACTTCAGTGAGCCCAGACTTTTGCATCTTCCCCTAGTCGACTTAAAAAAAAATACATGCACAACGTGAGAGTTGCGAGTTAAATTTTATTTGGGGCAAAATGAGGACTGCAGCCCGGGAGAGAGCGTTTCAGATAACTCCGAGAAACTGCTCCAAGGAGGCGGGGGGAGGAGCTAGGATATGTAGGAGTTTTGCAACAATGAGCAGGTAATTGGGAACGTCAAAAGATTATTGTTAAATAAAGAAAACCAGACATCTCAGGTTAAGGAATTTAGTGCTTTTCTATGTATGGGAAGATGAAAGAGTCTGGGCTCACTGAAATCATTCCTTTGATATGTATCTTATCTATCTGGGGCCTGTGTTTTCACATCCTGAGTTTCCTCAGGGCTCACCGCAGGGACTGGCTGCAGTCTGCTGGCTGCTAGATGGCACGTATTCTTTTTTTTTTTGTATGTTGTTTTTCTTTTTTAACATCTTTATTGGAGTATAATTGCTTTACAATGGTGTGTCAGTTTCTGCTTTATAACAAAGTGAATCAGTTATACATATACATATGTTCCCATATCTCTTCCCTCTTGCGTCTCCCTCCCTCCCACCCTCCCTATCCCGCCCCTCTAGGTGGTCACAAAGCACCGAGCTGATCTCCCTGTGCTATGCGGTTGCTTCCCACTAGCTATCTATTTTACATTTGGTAGTGTATATATGTCCATGTCACTCTCTCACTTTGTCACAGCTTACCCTTCCCCCTCCCCATATCCTCAAGTCCATTCTCTAGTAGGTCTGTCTTTATTCCCGTCTTTCCCCTAGGTTCTTCATGACCTTTTTTTTTTTTTCCTTAGATTCCATATATATGTGTTAGCATACCGTATATGTTTTTCTCTTTCTGACTCACTTCACTCTGTGTGACAGACTCTATGGTTTCCTCAGGGCTCACCAGCTTACGTTGGAGGGCTGCAATCATTGGTGACTGTGACATCCTTTGTTTACTGATATGGCAGGAAATATTCCATTTATAAATATTCCATTTATCACCCTACGCAGAAAAGTGCTGAATTCATTAACTTGAGATGTTGGGTTTTAACTAATAGTAATCTTTTGATGTTCGGACTCCCTAGGTTTTGTAGCAAAAACCCCTATACATCCTGGCTCCTGTCGTACACAGCTTTCTGAGAAACTGCCTCCTGGGCTTGAGTCCTCAGAAAGTCCACTGAAGAAAACATAATTCTCAACTTTTAGGTTGTGCTTTTTTTTTTTTTTTCAGTTGACAAGTGTTATAACAGAAGTCATGTACACAGTAGGTTTAAAACACATGAGGAAATAATCCTTGGATGCGGATGGGGGTTTTGAGTTGACACTGAAAGAAGTTGTGTTTGAGCCTTGAAGGAAGAGGTCCTAAGGTGGATGTGGGCAGGGAAAGCTCCTTCCAGGAAAATGGAATAGCATAAACAAAGGCACAAAGATAAGAAAGTACATGATGCTTGGTGAATGGTTGGTGTGGCTAGAGGGGAGGAGGGGGAAGAGGAGAGGAAACAACTAAAGGTGAGGACGGGACAACTGTGAAGGGCCTTTCCTATACGTCTTGCCAAAGAACCTGGGCTTTATTCTGTTGGAGATGGGGAGTCACCACAAATGTTTAAAGTAGAGGAATTGATCTGAGAAGACCTGTTTTCAATAAGGTAATTCAAACGGTAAGAATGAAAAACAGGTTGTCATGGAAAGAGATTGGTTGTAGGCGGGGCCACTTAAGGGCTATTGGAATGTTGTTCCTCTGTCCTTACTTCAACTGCTCACCACGTTCCAGTTTGTGGTTTTTTATTTTGGTGTCTTTTCCATATACAATGTAACTCTCTTTCCCTTCCATCATTCCACCTTCTTTTAAGCTTTAATTGTAATATTCCAGTAAAAAAATAAAGCCAAACCAAAACAGACAAAAAAATCCTCTCCCACTAAAGTCAAAGAAACCAGCTGGGTCATATACACTTTGTTCTGGTCCCAACTACCACTAATTTATTGTGTGAGTCTAAGAAGGCCGCCTGCCGTATCAGCAAAGGATGCCCTCAGCCACTTACAGCCATCCCCAACAGTGCACCCTGAGGGGACTCAAGATGAGAAAGAACAGGATACAGGCCCTAGATAGTTAAGTTGCGTATCTGCCAGGCTCTTAGCCATCAAATAAACTGACTGAATTACCCTATCCAACAGATTCTAAGATGCACAGTTTCCCACACTTAACACTCAGAAATTGTGTGTCCTGCAACTGATGGTCCTACAATTATTGCCGACCCAGCAGCGGTCAAGATGTCATACTTGTCATTGCCTATGTATGCATAAATAACAAAAGCACCAGCTTCAAAAGTAGCAAAAGGGGTGTCAGGAGTTTGGAAAATATCTCAGGGACTTTTTAAAATAGTGGAATACTCTTTTAAAACCTAACATAATTTACAGAGTAGGTTTAAGAGCCAACACCAAAGGCTTTTAGTTCTTTTACAGATTTTTTTTTTTTTAATTACCACTCTTGATGGCACAGAGGAGATACTGTGTGGAAAAGACCAGACACTGATGAATATGAGTGATTCAAAAAGTTGGAGTCTGAACATGAAGAAGCTTTAAGAATATTAACCAGGGGCTTCCCTGGTGGTACAGTGGTTAAGAATATGCCTGTCAATGCAGGGAACACGGGTTGGAGCCCTGGTCCGGGAAGATCCCACATGCTGTGGAGCAACTAAACCCGTGCGCCACAACTACTGAATCCCGCGCGCCTAGAGCCCGTGCTCCGCCACAAGAGAAGCCACCGCGATGAGAAGCCCATGCACCGTAACGAAGAGTAGCCCCTGCTGGCCACAAGTAGAGAAAGCCCGTGCACAGCAATGAAGACCCAACGTAGCCAAAAATTAATTAATTAATTAATTAGTTTTTTTAAAAAAAGAATATTAACCCATTCATTTCCATTTTCCCTTTTTCTGTATGCACAGAGGTGATATATTATTTTTTTAAATGTATGTGTATTCATAGCAGCTTTATTTGTAATAGCCCAAACCGTAAATAACCTGAATGATCATTAGTAGGTGAGTGGATAAACAAATTGTGGTATATCCACATAATGGAATCTACTCAGAAATAAAAATAATGAACTATTGATACACACAGTAACTTGGATGAACCTCAAAACAATTATACTGAATGAAAGAAGCCAGATCAAAAAGAATGTATATGGCATGATTCCATTTGTCTAAAATTCTAGAAAATGTAAACTGCTCTATATGACAGCAAGCAAATCAGTAGTTGCTTAGGGATGGGAGAGAGGTAGGGAGGGGAAGAGGCTTACGAAGGGGCATGAGGAAATTTTGGGGGTTTGATTGTGGTGATGGCTTCACAAGTGCATGCATATGTCAAAATTCATCAAATTGCATTGGTTTAAATATGTGCAATTTGTTGAATGTCAGTTCAAAAAATCTATGTGTAAGTCTAAAACAGCTCTTCAATAAAGTAAAAAAATTATATTTTTAAGAAGGGTCACTTTTTTTTTTTTTCTTTTTGGCCACACCGTGTGGCTTGCAGGATCTTAGTTCCCCGACCAGGGATTGAACCTGGGCCCTGGCAGTGAAAGTGCCAAGTCCTAACCACTGGACCGCCAGGGAATTCCCAAGAAGGGTCACATTTTAATTGGCAGCATTTTTCTTCTCCGTGGTATGTAAAATACTGGTGCATTTCACAACTGATGGTATCTTATAGAGTTGATAAGATTCTATTTGCAGTTCTATTCCAGGATTCTACAACTATACCCCAACTTCTTATCTTCCCCTGAAACAGACTTGCTCTCCTGGTTTTCTGGATCATACTATTAATCTACCCGTCAGTCACTGCCAAAACTCAGACCACTTGAGTTTCTTTTCCTTCTTTCCCTGTTTCGTTGGTTACCACCTCCTGTGGATTCTTATTGTACAATACTTTTCACACCATCCCTTCCTGTCACTCTTGCTTTAGATCTTTGTTCTTTCAGACCTGGAGTACTCTCATTGCATCTTGAAAGGATTCTATTCTTCCCTCTAAGCCACCCAGAGCACCATGGTTAGATCATCTTTCTTCACACTGCTAACAAGCCACTTCCCTGATTAAGGACTTACAATGGCTCCCTCTTGTCTACACAATGAAATTCAGACAGTCTAGCATCACAAACTCCTATTATTTGGCTTTGATCTGCACTTTCTGTTTTCTGTCTTCATTACTTTCCTAGGGAGCCCTCCAATCCAGCCAAAATTGTTTATTCGCTCTCTGTGGTTGGCAGAATAATGGCCCCCTAAAGATGTCCATATGCTAATCCCCAGAACCTGGGAATATGTTACTTCACATGGCAAAAGGGACTGGGTGTGATTAAATCAAGGATCTTAAACTAGGGAGACTATCCTGGATTATCTGGGTGGGTGCAATGTAATCACAGGGCTCTTAAAAGATGGAAGAGAAAGGCAGAAGAGTCAGAGAATGAGATGTGATGACCAAAGCAGAGGGACAGAGTGATGCAATTGCTGGCTTTGAAGATGGAAGAAGCGGCCGAGAGACAAGAAATGTGTGCATCCTTTAGAAGCTGGAAAAGGCTTGGAAATGAATTCTCCCCAGAGCCTTCAGAAAGGAATGCAGCCCTGCTGATGCCCTGATTTTAGCCCAAAGAAACCTGCTTTGGACTTCAACCTCCAAAACTGTGCAATAATAAATTTGTGTTGTTTTAGGCCCCTGCATTTGTGACAGCAGCAACAGGAAACTAACATACTCTCTTATTCATAGACTTCCGTTTTCCAAGATAATTGTTCTGGATATCTCGTTTGCCCTCCCAATTCACTTCCCACCCTGCTCTGCACCCTAGGAAGATGCTGTATTTACACGGCATCAAGGCTCCCTTGCTCTCTGGCTTCTGTTTGGCCAACAGGAGGCACTAGCAGGAAAATGGAGGGCAGGCGGAGAGGGAGGTTGGTCCAGAAGGCCACATTGCCTACCAGGAAGCCCCCTCTACACAGCTGCCCCTACACCCTTGCTGACTTCAGGCCTGGGGGTGGTGAAGGGTTCCTATGTGGCTAGTGCCAGATTTCTGCCTTGTTGGATTCCTCAAACCCTCCTTACAACTTTGTAAATAGCCTCTTTATTAAAATTCCCTCAAATTATTCAGTTTGAGTGTGTCCTCTGTTTCTTGTTGGGACCTTGGCTGATATAGTAATATTACTTGGAATGCCCTTCTCTATTCTCATGGTCAATCCATGTGCTCTGCTTTTGAGACCTGGCTCAGATCCCAGCTCTGCAGGACCACAGAACGTCAGGGCTGAGTGAGGCCTTAACGATCATACAGTCCAGCAACACAGATGGTTTTTCTCCTGCTTCTCTGATCACTCCTTGGTCTCTTTTGGCAATTCTTCTTCCTCTACCTTAAATACTGGCATGTTACAAGATCCTGTCTTAGCATTTCTTTTCTTACACTGTACACTTTCCCTGGGGAAACTCATCCCCTCCAAAGTTTTAATTATAATCCATCACCTGAAGACCCCCAAATCCATATCTTTGATCTAGACTTTGTTCCTTGAGGGTTACGTCCATATATTTCCATTGCCGAACCAACATCTCTACTTCGCTGAATCAGGCTCAAATGTCAGAAGTATTCACATCATCTTTCCTTCCAAATAGCTTCTCCACTGGAATTTCCAATTTTAGGAATTTGGCCAAGAAACCAGGGAGCCATCCTTGACATCTTCTCTTCCTTGTCTCCTCCCCGCCCACCAATAACCAAATCTGGTCCATACCTAAACATGTTGAGAATCCGCCTACGTCACTTGCCTGCACTGCCACATCCAGCCTTAGTCCATCTGCATCCATTCTCCATACAAATGGCCCAAGTGATCTTTTTAACCAACTCTGCCCTAGTTACTTAAAATCCTCCAGTGGCTTCCCTTCGCTTGGAGGGTAAGGTTCAAATTCACAGTCTGACCTCTGTCATCCTCATCAGCCTCATCCTGCACTGCACTCCCCATCTCCTCCTGGCTCCAGCCCCCTGGACCACTTCCAACTCCTGGATCATGCCTTATGTTGTTTCCTCTGCTCAGAGCACTCTTACCCCCTCTTTCTCCGGCTGACTGGTAGCCAACTCATCTTCCAGTCTCAATGTAAGCTTCAATTCCTCAGAGAGGCCTTGTTCAGACCCCCAGGCAGGTCTGAGTCACTCCCCACCCCATGGCACACCCCTTATGCAGACCTCTCCTTGACTTTATTACGATTGCTTGTTTTATCTCTGTCTTCCTTGCTAAGCTCTGTGAGGGTGGAGGCTGTATCAGTTTTAGTCATTGTTATAATCCCGGCTCTCAGCACAGGTCTTGACCCAGAGAAGACATCCAACAAGTATTGTGCAACAAATGTCAAATGAAGGAAATGAGCTCAGAGAGGTGAAGTGACCCGTTGGTCCAGAGATCACTCCACCATATCCACAGCCTGCACCCTCTGTCACGGAACTTTCTGAGGCCACCTAAACGCACAGAAGTTGCTCTGTTTCCTAAATCTCGTTGCCTATGTCACCAGTTGAGTGTTCATCTCTCTCTCATTATTTTTTATGTATGCTACATAAATGGTTCTCTCTCCAACTACACCACCAACTCGTAGAGGACAGGGATGACGTCATAATTCTTTATATTCCTGGGCTTCTTGTATATACATTCAACAAATATCTACTGAAAGCCCACCTTTTCCAATGCTGGGACAAAAGCAGTGAACAGAACAGATGATATCTTGTGCCCTAACTAAGCTTACAGTTTGGCAGTGAGAGAGACTTTAATTAAGTAGTTACAATAACATGTTAATACTATGTAACAGTACCTGTTAAAACAAATTGCATATGTTGTGCCAGTGCATCACGGGAGTCTTAAAGCCAGAGGAGAAGAAAAACAGTGTATCCTCTGGGAGCACAACTCTGATTTAAAGATTTGGGGGAAAGCTGGTTTTATTTTTAATAACAAATATAGATATATGTGAATACATTATTCACATAGCTTTTAAAGTCAAATCACAGATTTCTAGCTCATAGCTAGCCTGCTTTAGCCCCTACCCAGGCCTCCCAGAGTTCATATTTGTTCTCTTCAGAAAGCTTCCAAAGAGTTGCCGCAGCCTCACCTCCAGCAGAGTGTGTCCCATGGCAAGCTCTCAACATGCAACGAGAAACTAATACGTACACTGCAGTGAAGCAAGCGCCAAACAGAGCTTCCAGGAGTCCAGGTGGGCATGTACACCAACCGGTTAGAAAATGGACAAGAGGAGCAAGGACTTGAGCTGAAGGGAGGATGATTCGGGCCCTCTGATAACTCTTCCTGTTACCAAAGATACGAGCCCGGAGAAGGAAAACAAGCAGTGTGGCTTCCTTCGCTTCTCTTTCCGCTACCTTATTTGTATAACTGTGGCATGAAAGAGGGAAATCAGATACAGCACGAAGTGCCCAGCCTTTGGCCCTCCCTCCCCACACAATTAGAACCAAAGCCAAAACAAGCAGCCCTATTTATTAAATCTGATCCAAACCAAAGACCAATGTTTACAAAAGAGTAAGAAAAAAATACTTGTAAAACCTAGTGAGAAGTTTTTTAAATGGGTAAAACAGTGCCATAAATTGTTTTGGAGCACTGATGATGATTTAGTCCCAAGGGGGGTAGTCAGTAAGTGAGAAGTTATTATTCTTTATTATATATCGTCAATATTTTTTTTTTTTAATTTGTTTATTTATTTATTTTGGCTGTGTTGGGTCTTCGTTTCTGTGCGAGGGCTTTCTCTAGTTGCGTCAAGCGGGGGCCACTCTTCATGGGCCACTCTTCATCGCGGTGCGCGGGCCTCTCTCACTATCGCGGCCTCTCTTGTTGGGAGCACAGGCTCCAGACGCGCAGGCTCAGTAGCTGTGGCTCGCGGGCCTAGTTGCTCCGCGGCATGTGGGATCTTCCCAGACCAGGGCTCGAACCCGTGTCCCCTGCATTGGCAGGCAGATTCTTAACCACTGCGCCACCAGGGAAGCCCTATCGTCAATATTTTATAGTAATCTTTAAACAATCAATGAACCAGTTTGCACAAGAGCCAAACCTACATTTTCTAAAACTAGTAAGTTAGAAGAAAATCAGCTTATCGATATATCCTCCAACAAAACAGGAATTGATCCTATATATTTAATTCTTTTCTAGCTGCAGGAAAATACAAAGATGTGTACAAAACACATCCTGTGTTTTGGAATCTAGCTATTTGAAGAGGGCCCATTCAAGTCTGTTTTTTTGTTTTTTTGGTTTTTTTAACCAAATGGCTCCTGCCATATCCTGGGAAATATCTGCAGGAGATGCAGGACAGAGAATGGGGTGTGATAAGGAGGAATTTCAGGCAAAAAATATGAGAAGGCAATTGGAAGGGGCAAGCTGAATGGGGAATGAGGAACAGATCTTACCAGAATGAAGAGTTTGTCTCTGAGACCATTTGTTCTTAACTTCCCAATCTTACAACGCAGAAGTTGCCATAGCTCAAACTGTGCTTGAAAACGGTCTCCTTTTAAAACAATGTGCCCACCAGTAACCACCCCCTCCAGGTTCAGAAGAGCACAGAAGACAAAAAGCATGGGCCTTGGAGTCAGCCAGCCCTTGAACTGATGGTTACAGATCCATGTGCGAGTAACAACCTCTCCAAGCCTCTGTCCCTTCCTCTGTAAAACAGGCAAAGAGCAGTACTTATCTCAGAGGGTGTTTCCCTCCGTTAACCTTGTCAGAATCTGTTGAACGTGGAGAGGCAGCACCCTATAGGAGCCCTGGGTCAGCACTGCCAGGTGTAGCAAGCCGCCATGGGTAGGCTGGCCAAAGTATGAGATAGGTTTCCACCTGGGCAGGAAGTTGCCACGAAGCTTCCTGGCGGGGGCAGAAGGGCTCTAGCATGGAAGTCTCACTGTCTGTCCAGACTGCCACCTGGTTTCTAATTATCTTGGCAGGTCCTACTCCCTGCTGCTGCCCTACCCCTTTGTCTGGCCCTATTCTCTGTTTTCTGAGGAGTTCTTGTTTCTTGACTTCTAACTCCTTGCCTTCCACATGGGTGTCTGGGTCTTTCTGGTTTTCAACTGCCTATTGGTTCTAGCCATGTCCCCTCATCTTGGCTTCAGGAAGTTATGGGCTTCTCACTTCTTGACTGGCACTATGGTTTCTCTACTTTTTGTCTTTTCTGCCTGCTTATGCGTCTTTGACCCACCTATCTTCTCTCCTTCTCTGGCTGTATCCCAGTTAGGTTTTGATCAAAGCTTTGTTATGACTTACAGGTGCTATGTGCACCTTGACTCATGACTGCTTATCAAGATGATATGCAGAATATTTAACTGGTCTGAAATGGGCACTGTCCTATAAGAATGGTTGTCAGCTATAAACGACAGGGATGGCTGACCCTGTATATACTGGCTGAACAGCAGCCCAGCTCCCTAGCCTCAAGACCCCTCCCACTGCTCTGACAAGAGGCCTCCTGGTTCTTTCATTGGGCTGGTGCCTCAGATTGGCTCCTTACTCCTCATGTCCTGGCTTGGCATGGCTGGCCTTGCACCTTGTTTCATGAGCTCCTATTACCCACAGTCCTAGAGCTGACCTTCTCATTCCTACTCTACTCAGCCGTCACCAGGGAAACCCAGGAATACTGGCGACACACAGGAAAGAGATGGGGTAGCCCTGATGCCAAAACAGGGGGGCAGAACATAAAAGCATATATATATATATATTTCAGGTATAGGAAAAACATCCTTGCAGCAAAAGGTTCTGTATAAAATTAAGTGTTGTATCTTAAGAATTGGTTCTGTTTTCTTGGTCTGGTAATAGGTAATAGTTCTCTTCTGCATCTGCCTTCTATGAGCCTCTTTGAGCCACATGGGTGCAGATCTTGAACTCAGAGAGGAAAGGGATAGCACTTTCAGAATGGTTCTTGGGTAGGGCTAGAATTTCTAAGGTTTGGGAATTATTAATACTTTAAGGTTGGAGTTAGGGGATGAGATGTCTTAAGAATAAATGATTCATAGTAGCCAAGACAAACCAAAAAAGAGAACTTCCCCTGACCCAACTCACACCTCCAATAGGATTTAAATCTTGGGAACCTGAAGCCACAGACTCACTGTGAGTCCCCCGCAGATCCACTGCTTTATTCTGTCACTAACCACGCTGTCCTCTACAATCCTTTCCTTTGTTTACTTATCTATTTTATTGATCACCTCAATTTTTATTTAAAAAGTTCAAATCTACAGAAAACGTAAAATAGTACAATAAACACCTGTATACAACTCTCTTTAATTCACCAGCTGTCATCATTTTGCTGCATTCTCGAGCGTCCTCCCCAACTCTTCTAATCCCCCTCCACCCTGAACCCGCTGAAAGGTGCAGACATCATGACACTGTGCCTCAAATACCCACATCTCAAAAGAAAAAAACAGTGTCCTACATGACCACAGTACCACCACTGCACCTAAGAAAATGAAAAGTAATTCCATAATATTATCTAATATGCAGTCCGTATTCAAATCTCTCCAATTGTCCCCAACTCATCATTTATAGCTATTTTTTATTTATTTTTTCTGATCTAGGATCCAAAGTTCACACATCCTGATTGGTTATCACTTGAATATTTTAATCTACAGTATCCCATTCCCACCGTCTTTGGGGGAGGAACACCACACACGTGAAGTTGTGACCTTCTTATTGCATCCCAACAAGAGATGCAAGATAGGTGTTGGTAAGCTTGATCATTCAGCTAAGGTGATGACTTCCTCATCTCTCCATTGTAAGGACACATTTTCCCTAGGTAATCTGTGCCGAGATACTTTGAAAAGATGTGAAAATCCTGTTCCCCAACCTTTTGCTCAAAGGTTTTGTACCCCTGGATGAATCCTTGCCTGAATCAGTTACATTAGGGTTGCATAGCACTGGTTTTCTGGTTCTCTCATTCCTTCTATTGTGTATTTATTATTCAAACAATGACCCATCAGTACTCATCCTCTCTATCCTCAGTGTCTGTACTCTCTGCTTACTTTTTGCTGCGGTTTCCTCCCCCTCCTCCTTGCTGACCACATCTGACTGCTCTGCCCAGCACGGGGGAGCCATTTGCTTCTCCCTTTACCTGCTGGTCCCATCACTTCACCTTCAGCAAATTAAAAACAAACACGGAACATCCACAGCCTGTTGCTGTCTACCAATTTATAGTAATTTACAAAAAATAAAAGTTGTAATGCATATTTATTGGGTTAGACTGCAGAGAGTAGATAGAGGAAATTGGTTTTATTTTTTAAGAAATCAGGTTGCCTAAACCCTGAAAAATCTTTCCTCCTCACTAGGTAAAGCTGCTTGTTCTGTCACAATTAGGTTTTTGTAATGGTGTTGAACACCAGCACCCCTCATCTCCTCAGTTCCCTGATAATGAGAGTCTTGGAAGAACAGAGGTTTAGAAATCATGTAACCCGCATGCCCCGTTTTACCATGGAGAAAGAGGATAAGAGAGGTGAAGGGACTTGTCCAGGGTCCCTCAGCTCCTTAGTGGTAGAGCTGGAAAAGGGTTTTGTAAATACCTTCTCCGATTGTCTTTTCATTCCCTTCCCAAGGACCTGGTGATTCAGATGTTTAGTAGGCAAGAGGAAGCCCGTAGCATTCACAGCCTCCTTCATTGCTAATTTGCATTTTGCCCGTATCACCTTCCCACCTCTGAATACGTTAAATAAAAATTCTCTTTAGGAGCCATTATTATTATTATTATTATTAAAAAGCAATTTTCATTTCTGCAGGTCAACAGGGAAAATTTAGGAAGACTCAAGGGAGCACATGCTACCATTACTTTAACCAGAAAAAAAATGAGTCCCGAGGACCTGCATCAGGCCGCTCTCGGAACGCTGCTTTCTCGGAGGCTGAAACGCCCTGCGGGTGACAGCTCCAGCCGGAGTCTACCCTTCCCCGTCGCCTGCTCTAACGCTGCAGTGACAGCATTAGGCTCCAGGAGCTTGTCAAACGTTAACAGGAGAGGATAAAATGGGGAACAAAGCCCAGCGTGGAAAATCCCGGCCCCGCAGCTCAGGGAGGACAGAGACCGCGCCCTCACTGCGGCGGCCCGGGCGCTGCAGAGACTGCGGAGCCGCAGTGCAGGGCGTGGGACCCACACCCGCCGGGCGCCTCCGGCCCGCGCCGCCCTCTCCTCCGCACCGCCCGTCGAGCCGAGGAGGCCAGAGGCGGCCCCGGCCTCGAGCGCCCGCCCGGCCGAGCGCCGACGCCGCGGAGCATCCTCCCGAGGGCAGGGAGGGCGCGGCCGCCCCACGCTGCGGGCCGGGGGCTGCAGACCGCGCCTCGCCCGGGCAGGCCCCCACCCAGCCCCCGGCGCGCTCACCCGTCAGCGCGCCCATCCCGGAGCCGGCGGTGCTGGCCGTCAGTCGGTCTGCCCCGAGGTAGAGGGGCCGGCGAGCAGGGCGGCGCCGTGGCCGGGGCGAGCGCGGCAATCAACAGGCAGCTCCCGGCCGGGCGCGGCGCCGGGGCGCGCGGCTGCTGCGGAGCAGGCTGGGAAGCGTAGTTCGAGGCGGCGTGCGGCGGCCGCGCGGAGGCGGGACCCCCTACCCCCTGGCTGCCACCCCGGGCTTCCTCACCCCTCCCCTGAAGGTGTCCTCGCCCGGAATCTGCGTCCCGACCCCGTAACCGCTGTGCAGGCGAGGAGGACCTCAGCCTTGGGACCAAGCTGTGCGGGCTCTTTGGAGAAGCTCGGGGCTACGGATAGGGTGGGTGGCAAAGGCTCTCCAAGCTTGTGAAGAGCTGTTGGGTGAGTGAGCATCTTTTAGTGGAAGCATTGTTAACACCGGGTCAGAGACAGGGCAGGCCTGCCCTAGGCTTTATTGGCTTTACGCCGGCCTAGGGTGGGGCGTGGGGAGGAGTAGCTGGGGTACATGCCTGGGGGTAGGGAGGTGGCGTGTAGCGAGGCCGATCTAAAGTTTGTGGGTGAGAATGTTCTAGAGCCCACGCACACGCAGTGGCGTCACTAGAGGAGAGGCTGGCTAATTTAGCCTCTCTGTGCCTTAGCATCCTTATCTGTAAGGTAGGCTTAAAGCTTGAAGACATGTTGTGAGGACTAAACGCATTTTAGGTGCATATGTGAAAGCACCTGTATCTGGCACTTAGCACATACTCAATAAATGTTCCTTCCTCGGGAGTTGCAAGGGAGACCCGGGCACACTTCCGGCCTCGAAAGCCCTACGTATAATGCTAAGCTAAAGATAGTCGACATCGTTGGTCTAGATAAATAAATGTTACAACCTTCCAGGTTTGCTATTGTCAGCCGTTTAGCAGGCTCACTTCATCCGGAATGTAAACTGTGATGTGTCCTCTATGCCAGGTTCTTGGGAACTACAAAGATAGAGAAAATACTGTCTGGTCTCTGAAGCATGAAGTGGGGTGGGGTGACATTGGACAAAGATTGGAATTATGAAAATATATGGCATAATAGGATTACCTTCCAGAAACATTTTCTAATCAGATGTGATATCTCTCCTTTTTGAACCCTTGCTGCATATTTTCAGTGCAATATTTCACATTATGGTGGGATTTGCATCTTCCAGATGTGGTGGAAGGAAAATGAACCAAAGAGATGGATGCACCATTGCTGGCATAATCTCTGAAATAGGCAAAGGGTGAATGGAGGTGAAACAGTATCATAATCTGGCATGACCTGTGCAGTAATCATGTGACCAAAACAAAAAGTGCCGCAGAGAATTCCATGTTTGAAAATAGTAGCATCACTTTGCATTTGTGGAAGTACTTTCCTATCCATGTTCTCACTTGATTTTTGCAACAACCCTGTAAGAGACAGAGTGAGGATTTTCTTCAGTTAGAGTTCTAAGAGACACAGAGAGGTGATATGAGTTATTCGGTCATCCAGCTGGTCATTAAGCCTATCTTCTCTCCTTCAGCCCTGACCTTCCCCAAAGAGGCACTCACAGCACTCTCTTTCCTTTGTACATTTCAAAACAGGGCCATACCTTCCCCAGCAAGAGGGCTGAATCAGAAAATAAAGTTAATTCTCAGAGGTTCTTGGAACTATAAAGATGAACAATGGCATACAGTAGCTGCTGATTGAGATACCAGTGTCGTTTCCACTATCAACACTATAGTAATGGACTACAGTTTTGGCCTCCTCACCAGAATGACTAATCTGAGAGGGAAGGAGTGAACTTAAATGGAGGTGTGACCAAATCAATTTAAATCACATTCCCAAGTTTTCCTATACGTTTGTTATTCCAAATATCCTATGTAACAGACCAGATGTCTTTGACTTTGACTTTTTTATGTTGTACATTTGTCACAAATTATAGCTTTCTGTTAAATAAGAATAGGACTGCTTACAGTAGCTTCCTTGGAGAAAGCTGATGGTAGGCATAAGCTGAAAATAATAAAGCAATTTTATTCAGATTTGAAGAAAGTGTAGCAAAGGTTTGATATAGCAAAGATCCTTAGTGGTGTACTATCTTTCTCATTGGCTTCCTTGTGATTCCCTGAAAGGAAAATGTCTACATGTGATGAAGTGAATGGAGCACTGCTTCAGATGAAGATTGTGAAAGGAAGCAGGCATAGAAATGATTTCTTAGGTTAAAGTCATAGTTGGCAGCCAAAGCAGAGATACAAGAGCTATCCAACAGTCCCAGCCCCATTTATATGAAAATGTAAAATTGAAACACAACTCCTAGAGCTGGGAGGGACCTTACAGATCATCTTGTCTAGCCTCTTCATGCAATGAGGAGGCTGATACATCGACAGTAAATTCGCAATGGAATATGTAGCATACATCATTTGGAACACATAGTAGATACTGTTGCTTGCCTACTCAACATCCATTCCCCCCTTTTCCTTCTTCTTTGCAGAAGCCTGTAAAGGTGTTCACCCATTAGGGAACCTGACCCTATTACCATCCCATACCAACCTATCATGGGCAAGAGGAATACAATCCTCTTGACTGGCCACTGAGAGATTAGGGGTGGGCATGTGACCCAGTTCTGGCCAGTGAGGCCTGAGGAGGGGTCAGCTGAAGTCCTTCTAGGAAAGGTTTTCTTGCTCTTAAATAGAGGCGTGCAGGGAAACATGCCACCATCTCCATGGGATGTTGTTGCACCTGGCCGTGTTACCTCAAACTGGAATAGCCATCTTAGGGGATCCAGCCTTAAGACAAAGCCAACACACTGATGATGGCAGAGTAAAGAGATAGAATGAACTTGGGTCTGTGATGTTGTTGTTGAGTCAGTAAACCAATCAGCCCTGGTGCTGCCCTACTTCTGGATTTATTATTATATGAGATAATAAATATCCTTATTGTTGAGCCCACTTGAGATGGAGTTTTCTGTTACTTGAAACTGAAAGAATCCTAAGTGTTGCAGATGAAATGTGAAAGTAAGTTCTTTGGATGGACTGAAGGACAACTTCCCAGAGTTAATAAAAACAAACAACAACCACAACCCAGGCAAAGGATAGGGATATTATCACATAATGGATAGAAGTATGCATTTTAACTATGGTTAAACTGTGGTTTCCAATCCAGACAGACCTGGGTCGAACCCATATATTTACTGCTTGCTTGACTGTGGCCAAGTTTCTTTAACCTTTCTAAGCCTCATTTTCTTCATCTCTAAGCTGGGGATAATAATACTTACCACATGAGGTTGTTATGAAGATGAAATGAGATAATTTGTGTTAAGTATGCTACAAAGGATATGGTGCCTATTAAGCACTAAAGGAGTGGTGACTATCTTGATGAACTATGAATTATCTTATTTATAGTGTAATAAATAACACTATAACAGCCCTGGTGCTGCATCTGAAAGTGAATCACTATATAATAGTGATCATATTAAATGACACCACAGTGATGCAAGCAACAAATTCCAGAATGTGGGAAACTCTACATGACAACCCAGTTCTTCAATAAATTGCAAGAAAAATAAAGTAAGGAGAGCTTATAGATACACAGAAATAGAAGAGGCAAATAACCAAATGTAGTGTGTTGATCTTGATTTGAACAAAGCAGCCGTTAAAAAAAAATCACATTTATGAGACAACTGGGGGGAATGTGAACACAGAATATTTGATTATATTAGGGTATTATTTTAAAATTGTTTGGATGTGATAATGGTATCATGTTATTTTTTAAAAAAGAGTCATCTTTTGGAAAGATACTACTGAATATTACTGAAAAAATACTGAATATTTACAGAAGAAATAATATCTGGGATTTGCTTTTCAAATAATCCAGCATGAGAGTAGTGGTAAGGTGGCAGGGTGGAGGTATCGATGAAACAAGATAGGCCATGAGTTGATAATGTTGAAGCTGAGTAATGGAGCTTTATTAAACCATTCTCTCTGCATTTTTTTTTTTTGGTACCTTTTGACCCCCTTCCATGTGATGAGAACTTTTTAAGATCTATTCTCTTAACAACTTTCAAATATGCAATACAGTATTATTAACTATAGTCACATGCTGTACATTACATCCCCATGACTGATTTATTTTATAACTGTAAGTTTGTATCTTTTGACCCTCTACACCCATTTCACCCACTCCCCACTCCTTGCCTCTGGCAACCACTGGTCTGTTCTCTGTATCTACAAACTTGGTTTTTGTTTTTGTTTTTGTTTTAGATTCCACATGTAAGTGAGATCACACAGTATTTGTCTTTCTCATCTGACTTATTTCACTAAGCACAATGCTCTCAAGGTCCATCCATGTTGTCGCAAATGGCAAGATTTCATTCTTTTTTGTGGCCGAATAATCTCTGTATTTTTAAAATACGGCTTCCCTGAGATGTATTTCACATACCATAAATTTACCCTCTTTAAAATCTACAATTCTGGGCTTCCCTGGTAGCGCAGTGGTTGAGAATCCGCTTGCCGAGGCAGGGGACACGGGTTCGAGCCCTGGTCCAGGAAGATCCCACATGCCGCAGAGCAACTAAGCCCGTGCGCCACGACTACTGAGCCTGCGCTCTAGAGCCCGTGCTCCGCAACAAGAGAAGCCACCACAAAGAGAAGCCCGCGCACCGCAATGAAGAGTATACCCCGCTTGCCGCAACTAGAGAAAGCCCGCACACAGCAACAAAGATCAAATGCAGCCAAAAATAAATACATAAATAAATTTTAAAAATTCTTTTGCCTACTTTTTATTTGGGCTATTTGTCTTTTTTTTTTTTTTTTAAAGAAATTCACGTTCTTTTATTTATTTATTTATTTATTTATTTATTTATTTATTTATGGCTGTGTTGGGTCTTCGTTTCTGTGCGAGGGCTTTCTCCAGCTGCGGCGAGCGGGGGCCACTCTTCATCGCGGTGCGCGGGCCTCTCACCATCGCGGCCTCTCTTGCTGCAGAGCACAGGCTCCAGACGCGCAGGCTCAGTAATTGTGGCTCACGGGCCCAGTTGCTCTGTGGCATGTGGGATCTTCCCAGACCAGGGCCCGAACCCGTGTCCCCTGCATTGGCAGGCAGATTCCCAACCACTGCGCCACCAGGGAAGCCCTTGTCTTTTTATTATTGATCTATAAATGTTTTTTATGTGTTCTGATTATAAATTCCTTATCAGACATATTATTTGCACGTATTTTCTCCCATTCTGTGGGTTGTTCTTTTTTCTAATTTCTTGATGGTATCCTTTGGTAAACACCCTTCATCAGTTTGAAGAGGTTCTGGTCTATTCCTACTTTGTTCAATGCTTTTATCATGAAAGGGTGTTAGATTGCACCAAAGACTTTTTCCGTGTCTGTTAAGATGATCATGTGGGTTTTTTCATTTATTCTATTAATATGGTGTATTACATTTATTTTCAGATCTTAAATTAACTATTCATTCCTGAGATAAATCCTACTTGGTCATGGTGTATAATCCTCTTTATATATCGTTGGAATTGGTTTGCTAGTATTTTGTTGAAAACCTGTTGTGTCCATATTCATAGGAAATATTGGTCAGTAGTTTTCTTATCTTTTGATGCTTTGACTAGTTTTGGTATCAGAGTAATACTAGCCTTATAGAATGAGTTAGGAAGTGTTGCTTTCTCTTCTAATTTTGGGAAGCATTTATGAAGGACTGGTATTAATTCTTTAAATTCTTTAAATGTTTGGTAGAATTTACCAATGAAACCATCTGGGCCTTGGCTTTTTTTGTTGGAAATTTAAAAATTACTAATTCAGTCTTTTTGGTTGAATTCAGATTATGTATTTCTTCTTGAGTCAGTTTTGTTAGTTTGTGTCTTTCTAGGAATTTATCCATTTCATCTAAGTTACCTTGTTTGTTGGCAAACAGTTGTTCATAATATTTCTTTATTATCCTTTTTCTTTCTGTAATATCAGTAGAGATATGAAGATCTAGGAGATGTTCCCTCCTTCATTCCTAATTTTAGTATATGCATCTCTTTCTTTTTTTCTTGGTCAGTCTACCTAAAGGTTTGTCAATTTTGTTGATCTTTTCAAAGAACCAACTTTTGGTTTTGTTGATTTTCTCTATTGTTTTTCTAGTCTCCATTTCATTTATTTTTGCTATAATCCTTATTAACTTTACTATGGCTGAGATGGTTTCACTCGTGAATTCTACCAAGCATTTAAGGAAGAAATGATACCAATTCTCTATAATCTCTTCCAGAAAATAGAAGCAGAGGAACACTTCCTAACTCATTCTATGAGGCCGGTATTACCCTAATACCAATGCCAGACAAAGATATTACAAGAAAGAATAATTACAAGTCAGTATCTCTCATGAAAATAGATGCAAAAGTCTTCAACAAAATATTAATAAATTGAGTTCAGCAATGCATAAAAAGAATCTTACATTACTAGCAAGTGGGTTTATTCCAGGTATGCAAGTCCGGTTCACCATTTAAAAAATCAATTAATCCATCACATCAGCAGGCTGAAGAAGAAAAAACTTATATGATCATATCAATAATATGGAAAAGGCATTTGACAAAATCCAACATTCATTCATGATAGAAAGCACACAGAAAACTAGGAATAGAGGGGATCGTCCTTGATATGATAAAGAAGATATATAAAAACTACAGCTGACATACTTAATGGTGAGAAACTGGATGCTTTCCCCCTAAGATCAGAAACGAGGCAAGGATATCTCCTCTCATTATTCCTATTCAACATCATACTGAAAATCCTAGTTAGTGCAGCGAGACTAGTAGGGGAGGGAAGGTATATACAGATTGGGAAGGAAGAAATGAAAGTCTTTGTTCATAGATGACATGATTGTCTATGTAGAAAATGCAAAATAATTATTTTAAAAACCTTTTGGAACTAATAAGTGATTATAGCAAGGTTGTTAAGTTACAAGGTCAATAGACAAAGGCAATTGCTTTCCTGTAATTGTAAATTAAAAACACAACATCATTTATTTTAGTACCAAAAAAAGGAAGAAAGAAAGAAAAAAATACTTAGGTATATGTATCTATATGAGGGAAACGACAAACTCTGATGAAAGGAGTCAAAGAAAATTTAAATGGTGAGATATTTCATGTTTATAGAGAGAAAAACTCAGTGTTATTAGGATGCCATTTCTTCCCAACTTGACCTATAGATTCAGGGCAATCCCAATCAAAATCTGAACAAGTTATTTTGTAGGTATCAACCAACTAATTCCAAAGTTTATATGGAAAGGTAAAAGACCCAGATTAGTCATACAATACTGAAGAGGAAGAAAAAAGTCAAAGGACTTACACTACCAAACTTCAAGACTTACTATAAAGCTACAGTAATCATGACAGTGTGGTATTGGTGAAAAAAATAGACAAATAGATCAATGAAACAGAATAGAGAGCCCAGAAATAGACTCACACAAATACAATTAACTTATCTTTGACAAAGAAGCAAAGACGACTCAATAGAGAAAGGATAGTCTTTTCAACCAGTGGTGCTTAGCAACTGGACATCCACACGCAAAACAATAAATCTAAACACAGAATTCTCACCATTCATAAATATTAACTGAAGATGGATCATAGACCTAACTTCAAAACACAAAACTATAAGACTTACAGGAAATAACATAGGACAAAATCCAGGTGACTTTGGATTTGATGATGACTTTTTAGATACAACACCAGAAGCAGATTCGGGAAAGAAAAAATTGATAAGTTGGGCTTTATGAAAGTTGAAAACTGCTCTGAGAAAGACACTGTTAAAAGAATGAAAAGGCAAGCCACAGACTGGGAAAAATATTTGTTGGCAAAGATGTGGAGAAATTGGAACCTGCATACATTGCTGCAAGTGGGAATGTGAAACGGTGCAGATGCTATGGAAAACAGTTTGGTGGTGTCTCAAAAAGCTAAACATATGACCCAGCAATTTCAGTCCTAGGTATCTTTCTAAAGAAATCTAAAGTAAGGACTTGAACAGATACTTATATGCCAGTGTTTACTGCAGTATTATTTACAATTGCCAAAACGTGGAAACAACCCAACAAGTATCCATCAGCCGATGAATGGACAACAAAATGTGATATATCCATACAATGAAGTATTATTCAACCATAAAAAGGAATGAAGTTCTGACACGTGCTACAACATGGATGAACCTTGAGGACATTATGTTAAGTGAAACAAACCATACACAAAGGACAAATATTGTAAGTTTCTTTTTGTAAGAAATTTCTAGAATAGGCAAATTCATAGAGATAGAAAGTAGATTAGAGGTTACCAGGGGCTGTGGGAAGTAGGAATCGGAAGTTGCTGCTTAGTGTTTATAGTTTCTGTTTGGAGTGATGAAAACGTTTTGGAGATAGACAGTGTTGGGATGGTGGTACCACATTGTGAATGGTATTTTGTGCCACTAAATTGTATACTTAAAAATGGTTAAAGTGGTTAATTTTATATTATATTATATTATACATATATATTTTACCACAAATTAAAAAACTAATAATGCAATGTGAATGTGAAACATTTTATATGGGTGAATTGTATGGTATGTGAACTATTTCTCAATAAGCGTGTTAAAATATGCAATTATATAATTATAGCACAATTTACTTATCTGTTCTGCTGCTGAATAATTGATTATTTCCAGTTTTTGTTTTTCTGAATGATGCTGCTATGGACGTTTTCACAACATGTCTCCTGGTGTATAGGTACGAGATTTTCAACAGGGGATATACAGTGTCTAGTATTGGAATTTCTGGCTTGTAGGGAATGCGCATGTACAGTTTTGCAAGATAGTGGCAGAGTGTTTTTCAAAGTGGCTGTACCCAATTGTACTCCTCCCAGCAGTGCATAGAATTTCTATCTTCACTGGTAACTGGTCTTGCCAAACTTAGATTTTGCCCATCTGGTGAGTGTAAAAGGGTTACTCTTTGTGGTCTTAATGTGAATTTTTCTGATTTTAATGAGATTGAGTATCTTTTCCTATGTTTATTCACAATTAGGATTTTTTTCTTCTATAAAATTCTAGTTATCCCATTGGATTATGTCTTTTTCTTACTGTTATGTAGGAATTAGCTCTTTAAATATTCTAGATATTAATCTTTGTTTGATTGCATATGTTACAAATAGACATTCCTTGCTACCAGAATTTATGAAGTTTCTGAATTCAGATAACCAGAGTTCAAATAATGAAGAATACCTAGTTTTCAGAATCTATTTCATTCTTGATTTTCATATAAAAGTTAGCTAGAATTTGGATAATGAGACAATTCAACATTTTTTTCAAATATTTTTGGTTCCTGGGACACCTGTTTCTTCTCTTAGTTTCTAATTTGTCTTTATTTTCTTTAAGATATCTTTTTTGTTAGAAGTTCTTAATTTTAACGTTGTCATGCTTATCAATGTTTTATGAATAGAGCATTTTTTCATCCTACTAAAGAAATCTTTTCTTGTCCTGAGATCATAAAGATATTTTTCTCTATATTCTTCTAAAAGTTTTAAAGTTTTATCTTTCACATTTAATCTGTAATTCAACTGAACTTAAATTTTGTGTGTGGTAGGAAGTAGAGATTCTACCATGTGGATAACTAACTGTCCTGACATCATGTGTTTTATAGACCATTTCCCAGTGACCTACAATGCAACCTTTGTCATAGATGAAGTTCTCATACATTTGTGATTGTGTTTCTGGGTGCACTACTCTTATCCATTGGTTTCCCAGCATCAATATCACTCTGGCTTAACTATTATAGCTTCATAATAATTCTTGTTATCTGGTAGGGCAGTTTCCCTTTCCTTATTCTTCAAAAATATCTTGGCTGTCTGTGGGTTGCTTTTCCATATCAACTTTAGAATTAGCTTGTCATGTTTCTTGCAAACCCATTGCTGTTGCATAGAATATACGATCAATTTGTAGAGTACTGACATTTTGTATGATATTGAGTCTTCCTGTCCGTGAACATGGTGTAGTATTTCCATTTATTTAAGTCTTCTTTAATGTATTTTCATATATTAAAATTTTTTTCTCTGTAAAGGTCTTGCCCATCCTTTATTAGATTCATTCCTTTGTTCTATTTATTCTGTCATTTAATCTATTAATGTCTTAATATTAAGGCACCCTTGAATTTCTGGGATAAAGTCATCTTGTTTATGATGGATTATCTTTTGTATGCACTGCTAGATTTGGCTTAATAATATTTTAAGATTCTTATATCCATCTTTATGAGCGTGATACCTTCCTCAACTGGTTTTGGTCATGGTTATACCATGATAGATATGGGATTGGGTGTATGGTTATATTACGAACTAAGTTGAAGATTGTTCCTGCTACTTCTTTTCTCTGAAAGAGTTCACATAAAATTGGATTGATCTGTTCTTTGAAAGGTTGATAGAATCTTCCAATAAGATCTTCTGATGCTGACTTTTTTTTGGTAACAAGATTTTTAACTCTAGTACTGATTCAGTTTCTTTAATGGTTATAGAACCATTCAGACTTTCTATTTTGCCACATATTAGTTTAGGCAAGTTGTTTATGGTTCTAGCTTACAAATCCCTCTTGTTTTGATACATAAGGCTGTCCCTTTTTTATTGCCAGCTCAATTATGAATTTCATTAAAAAATTAAATTATAAATACTTATATTAGGAGGACTTCAAGTTAGTTTAGACTTCCAGCTTGCCAGAACCAGAACCAGATATGAATTTCTTCAACTTTACTAGATATTGTCCCACAGCTCTTCAAAGTGGTTGCACCTATTTATACTGCCACCAACACTGTTTGAGAATTTCCGTTGTTCAACAGGAATCTTACCAATACTTAGAATTGTCCAGTTCTTTAATTTTTGCTGGTCTTATGCCTATGAAATTGTAGTTTTAAATGGAATTTCTCTGCTTTTTGGTAAGGTTGTGCATCTTTCCATTGGCCATTTGAGTTTTATCTTCTGTAAATTGTTCATATCTTTTGACCATTTTTCTAGTGGGTGTTTTTCTTCTAATAACTTGTAGGCATTTTAACATACTCTGGATAGTAATACTTTGTCAGTTATAGGTATTCAAATATATTTTCCCATTTTACACCTTGTCTATCGAAATTTTTCAGGTGCTTTTTCAGGACAGAGGTTTTTATGTTTATATATAGAATTTGCCAGTTTTTTTCTTTGTAGTTTGTATTTTTGGTATCTTGCTTAAGAAATTCTTTGCTATCCTAAGGTTATAAAGATATTCTAAAAGTGGTAAAGTTTGCTTTTCCCAATTATATATTTAATCAATCTATAATTGATTTTGGCATATGGTGTAAGGTAGAGATCTACAATTTTTTTCCACGTGGATGGCTAATTGTGGCAGCAGCATTTATTATCATAGATTCATTTCTGTGGTATGTGTGGGTCTGCTTCTGGGCTTTCTTTGTTGTCCCCTTCTTACATTTATTTGTCTTTCCCAGCATCACTACTGTAATAGTTTAGTTCTCATCACTTTTTTTGTAAATCTTGATGATTGTAAAGTTAAGTCTCCCTTCCTCATTCTTCTTCAGGAATGTCTTGGCTCTTCTTAGCCTTTATCTTCCATATGAATTTTAAGATAAGCCTGTCATGGGGCTTCCCTGGTGGCGCAGTGGTTGAGAATCTGCCTGCTAATGCAGGGGACACAGGTTCGAGCCCTGGTTCTGGGAAGATCCCACATGCCGCGGAGCAACTAGGCCCGTGAACCACAACTACTGAACCTGCGCGTCTGGAGCCTGTGCTCCGCACGCAACAAGAGAGGCCACGATAGTGAAGAGGCCCGCGCACCACGATGAAGAGTGGCCCCCACTTGCCACAACTGGAGAAAGCCCTCACACAGAAACGAAGACCCATCACAGCCAAAAATAAATATAAAAATAACTAACTAAATAAAAGATTACTATTAAAAAAATAATAAATAAATAAGACACTTACATTTAAAAAAAAAAAAGATAAGCCTGTCATGTCCTTTGAAGAATCCTATAGGGATTTTGGTTGGAATTTCAATGAATTTATATATTAGTTTGGGAAGGAAATGAAAATTTTGCATGTCCCCATTTATAAACATGGTATATCTGTTTTTGTTTAAATCTTCTTTTATGTCCTTTAATAGAATGTAATAATTTTTCCATATAAAGCATGCTTCTCTTTTGTTAAGTTTATTCCTAAATTTTTTTTTTTTTTTGGTATCTAAAAGGTTGTCTTTTCCACAAAATATTTTCTGATTGAGGCAATTGATATTTGCATAATGTGTCTTATAGTCTTATGTCTTATAGTTTGAACAGTTCCAATGTAGACATTATCTGTGTTATCTGTAAACATTTTAGTATTATTATTGGCAAATAACAGTTTATTTCTTTTCAATCTTCATTTCCCTTTCTCCTTCTTTTTCTTATTGCACTGGCTAGGACCTCCAGAACAAAATTAAACAGGAGTAGTAACAGAAGCCTTCCTGTTCTTATTCTTGATCTCAAAGGGAGTGCTTCTAATGTTCACTACTAATGATGAGGTTTGTTCTATGTTGTAGGTAGATATACATAAAACTAATTTTGAAGTTCTGATTGAAGAAGGAAAAATAAATGTACAAAAAATTCAATCTGAGCCACAAATTGTAGATATTAACTTTGGATTAGGGAGAGATTGATATAAAATTCACAGGGGCTTCCCTGGTGGCGCAGTGGTTAAGAATCCTCCGGCCAGGGCTTCCTTGGTGGCGCAGTGGTTGAGAATCTGCCTGCCAATGCAGGGGACACGGGTTCGAGCCCTGGTCTGGGAAGATCCCACATGCCATGGAGCAACTAAGCCTGTATGCCACAAGTACTGAGCCTGTGTTCTAGAGCCCGCGAGCCACAACTACTGAGCCTGTGTGCCACAGCTACGGAAGCCCGCGCACCTAGAGCCCGTGCTCTGCAACAAAGAGAAGCCACCGCAATGAGAAGCCCGTGCACCAAACGAAGAGTAGCCCCTGCTCGTAGCAACTACAGAAAGCCTGCGTGCAGCAATGAAGACCCAACACAGCCAAAAATAAAAATAAATAAATAAATAAATTTATTTAAAAAAATTCACAGGAACACTAGATATTTGACAACAGCTCAAATCTATCTAGGAAAAAACAACTCACAGAGAACCCTAACCATGAAACATCAAATAAGTACTTATTTCAGCCGATTAATTTCTGAGAGCTAGAGGAAACGCTAGTGAAGATCACAGAAAGGAATCATGGAGAAAATTCTGAGAACTGTGTTGAATTTATTTCAGAGCATTTTAGAATTGTTCTGGAGGTGTTTTCTGACCCAGGATTTCTTATGGCTGGAGAAATTGAAAATAACTAGGGACAGCTTAGAAATTAGCTCTGATAAGAGAGAAGTGGGATGGCTTTCGAATCTCCATACATTTCTGGTGATAACTTTTCCCTTGCACTTTTACAGAGGACTTGGTCTTTTTGTAAAGGAATTAAGTGATCATCACCTAGCCTTTTTCCTTCCTGGCTCATTTTCTGCCTACTTATGTATACTGTTCTGCCTTTTGGGAATCTCTGACTCCCAAAGCTATCTTCCTGGTTCCTTATTTAGGCCTGTTTTTCCCCACTTTAATTCAGCATTTCCAAAATTGTAAAAATTCTGAGAAAAAAAGGGGTTCCATGGTCAAATGAGTTTGGGAAATATGGTGTCAAGCAAAATCCAATATCTTATTTTACTACAGGACTTATAGAGCCTTCAGTATCCTAACGTGCACTGTGAGTCTCCAAAAGGGAAGCATATATCGCAGTGTTTCTCCAATTAATTGATCATGGAACCCTTTTCAAACAACACCTAATAATACTTTATAGAACCCAGTTCATTAATTTTCAAATAAAAACTTCCAGTTCTTCAGTAAACTTTTCTTTAGTGGAAGACATGTTATATGCTATCTCTCTACTAGACTGTCAACTCTGAGGGCAATTTCTCCTGTTTTCTTGAAGTATTACCTGATCTCATTTATATATTTAAACTCTGGGGTTCTGCCTCTTTCTTAGGCCCTGGGATAGGCACACTGGATACCACCCAAGAGTTCATCTATGGCAGACTCTTGCTAAATTACCTAATTTAGCTTTCAGGATCTTTTTACTACACCTCAATTCAACCACTCTTGATGCTTTATTCAAGGCACTGAGCTAGGTAGGCACTGCTGGAGCTAAAAAGGATGAGTAAGATCTAGTTATACCTCCCAGGAGTATGTATAGAGGAGATAAGACAAGTACATGACACAAAACACGAGTTAAATGCTAAACAAGAGGTACAAACCACCTTGATATTCAATGGAGAAACAATAACAATTGGGCAGTTGGGGGAGGGGGACAGGTGGGAAGAATCAGGAAAGATGTCATTTTGGGATGTTTCATTTGGGATGGACCTTAATATTTTCTTAAATGTAGACAGAGAGTATTGGAAGAGTGGGGTTACAGGTGGAGGGTATAGCATATGCAAGGCATGAGGGTAAGAAGTTCAAGTGGCAGGAGTATATGGAGTTTGCAGGATGAGTTGTAGATGGGGTAACGGCCAGAGCATGAATAATAAAAATGGAAATAAGAGTTGAATGCCAGTGTGAGTTAATACTGCTGTCCACAGGGAGCCACTGAAGAATTTTTGAGCGGGAGGGTGACTGGGGGTCCACGTGTTCCTCCCCCACTCTCGTCCTGTCTCCTAAACTCTAGTTCCTTTGCCTCTGTCCAGCACAGCAACATATCAAAACTTCAGCCAATGAATCAAACCTCCAGTCTCCTAACCTGCCTGTAGGGTACTTCCTCCTGGAGAGCTGTCCAGAGTACAACAGAATCCTGAGCGCTAGATTCTAGTAAACGCACACCCACTCTGTGTAGAATACGATCGGAAGCCAGAAAGTTGAGGAGAGGGTGTTCAGATAAAGACTACAAATAAGAGGTCATTGATGGCGTTAATGACAAAACTTTGGGGAGTCATGATTTCAGGGTATTAAAGAGGAAACATAAGAAAAAATTGGGTGCAGATAGTAAATTCTAAGCAGTGAGCCAGGAGAATGGATGGTAGCTAGGCAGACTTTCAAGGCAGCACAGGACTAAAATTGGCACTGGTGTGCAATGAAGAGTGAAAGCAAAGCAACTGGAGGGTTAGTTTGAGGTCAGCCACCCGGCCTTAGAAGCACTATCCCCCCTGGAGTGTTGAGTACACCGGACCCTCCAGGCTGTTGAGATGGGCCTGGAGAAACTGTGTGTGTTTAATGGTCTTAATGTTTTCTGTGAGGTCCTGGGGTAATCGGGTGGGAGCGGTAAGTACCCTTGGCTGGGGGAGCTTGAAGGTCTGAGGAAGCGGGCGCCTGCTGAGGAATCAATAAAGTAGGCAGAGCAAAGCTTTGGTGTTTTGCTGTGTGCAGGGCAGAGCTCTAACCAGGCTGTGTCGGCCCGGCGTGGGGTTCCCTCCGGGGCCGAGGGCGCCTAGGGATGAGGCCCCGTAGATCCACGGCGAGGGGCCTTGGCGCGCCCCGCTCCTCGCACCGCAGGGCCAGCTGGGTCCCGGCGCGCAGGGTGGAGCCGGGGCGTCGGCTGGGCAGCAGCCGGAGCTTGTTTCGCTCTCCTCCCTGCAGGTGCGCCGGGGAAGGCGGGACGCATAGGAGCAGGTGCCCGCCATGGCCGGCCCGCAGCTTTCCGCCGCGGCCTCCAGCCCGCCGCCCCCGCGGAACGGCCTTCCGCAGCCCCTGTGAGGAGGAAGAGGAGGCGGTGGCGGACGAGGCGCCGCCCTCTTGGCGAGCTTCCCGACCCAGCGGCCTCCGCAGGACCCATGGCTGATTCCTCGCCCGCGCGGTCCCTGCGGGCAGGGGGACCCCGCGCGCCCCGGCCCTCGGCCCCCTCGCCGCCGCCGCCGTCGCGCTCGCTCTCCGAGGCCGAGGAGGCCGAGCTGTCGCTGAGCCTGGCGCGGACCAAGACCCGCTCGTACGGCAGCACGGCCAGCGTGCGGGCGCCGCTGGGCGCCGGCGTCATCGAGCGCCATGTGGAGCATCGGGTCCGCCCCGGCGACACGCTGCAGGGCATCGCGCTGAAGTACGGAGTCTCGGTGAGCAGCGCTGGCGGCTGCGGGCGGGGGCGCAGCGAGTAGCGGGGCGTGGGGGAGGGAGCCAGCCGTCCCCCGGCGGCTCGGCCCCGAGCGCTCGCCCAGCGCGCGCTGCCGGGACAGCTACGGTCGCCAGAGCCTGTCTTGCAGCCAGAGGGGCGGGCCGCCAAGGCTCCCTCCCCGGGTGGGTGCATCCAGTTCTCGGTGCCCTGCCCGCACTCGGACCGGATCTGCCGCGTGAGGAAGGAAGGCCAAAGAGGACCAGGGCGTTGGCACCCTGGGAGCCAAATTCGCCCGATTTTGAGTCCCGTTCGTACTGCTATATATTTCCTGAAAGCCGAACTGAGGTGCGGACTTGGGCAGAGAATTTTGTTTTCTGGGTAAACAAGCGCTGTGATGAGTCAGGAAGGGTACAGTTGTTCCCGCAGGATGGTTCTGTTTCTATTGATTATGCTTCTTTATTTAGAAGTGAAATTACACCCCTGGGCTCACTGGCAACTGTGAATGTGACTCCTGTCGCTAAGCAGCGGCCAAGAATGTGGTCTAGGTGAGCTGCAGAGCTGTGTTTATTATAAATTTATAAATGTGTGTGTCTTGGGCCTATTGCATTACACCTCTAGGAAGAACATGGAAAGCTGAGGGAACATACTGTTTCATTAAAATTACTTATAATTAACTCTGAACTATGTGATGGCCTTTTTACATTTGAGTTCTATATCAGTTTTCAATGTTCTTTCCTGAAGCACCCTAGACAGCAATGGGAAGAAAGGTGATCTTATCTTTATCTTTCTCTTTAAGTGAAACTCTTTTTGGCCCTTCACCAGTGACAGAGACTGAGTCATCTCCTTTGCACACCCACGCTGGTATGTGTTTACCTGGCAGGTCCTTCTAGCCTTTAAACATTTTGAGAGCAGGGATCTTGCTGTGCAGGCATGTACTGAAGACTTCATGCCATGGTTAGTCCTATTCCGCCCTCTTGGGAGTTTCTAAATGTGAACATAGAACTTCAATTCTTGTATTTGCGTTCATGGGGCCTGGTTTGAGTCAGAGCCAGAGGAAAGCAGCGTTGGGAAGTATCAGCAGCTACTTTCTGCTGAATGCCTGCTGCATTTGTCTTGTTCCATCTTGTTCTTATTCAATTTGATTTTCCTAGTAAGCCTTGGAGATAGGTGTAATTAATCTCCTTTTTACAGATGTGAAGGTGGATGAGAGGTAAGGATATTTTCCAAGTATGCTTATTCATTGAGACCAGCTTGAATTAGCACAGTGACAAAGCATTTGCTTTGCCCTAGGTATTACTTCTGATATCCATCCTTATTTTTATCCTAGTCTTAATCAAGAGCTCTCTTAGCATCTGAAGAAGGGAGGTCTTTTTTGTCTGGTTTATGTGCATCTTATCTACTAGGCCAGGCTGACTGCACCTAGGAATCCATGATACCCAGAGAAATGTTGTTTCCCTGGTCCCTACCCACAGCAATCTCTCTGCATCCCACTGCCCTCCATGACTTCATTTGGGTTGCTTAGAGCTCCCGAACATCTGCTCACTGCGGTTCTCCACCTTTGATCAAATGCTTTCTTTCTTTTTTTTAAAATAAATTTATTTATTTATTTATTTATTTTTGGCTGCGTTGGGTCTTCATTGCTGAGTGTGGGCTATCTCTAGTTGTGGCGAGCGGGAGCTACGCTTCGTTGCAGTGCGCGGGCTTCTCACTGCGGTGGCTTCTCTTGTTGCGGAGCACAGGCTCTAGGCGCGCAGGCTTCAGTAGTTGTGGCTCGCAGACTCAGTAGTTGTGGCTCGAAGGCTCTAGAGTGCAGGCTCAGTAGCTCTAGAGCACAGGCTTAGTAGTTGTGGCGCAGGGGCTTAGTTGCTCCGTGGCATGTGGGATCTTCCCAGACCAGGAAGATTCTTAACCAGGATTGTTAACCACTGTGCCATCAGGTAAGTCCTGATCAAATGCTTTCTAATTCCTGTTTTCACTGATGTAGATCCTGTTACTTATAAATTTATCCCTTTTCATTAAAGCGTAAATCAGGTTTTTCATTACCTTTATAAAGACTTGATTTTAAGATGTTAAGCTCAAGTGTAATGAATTGGGAACTATAATCTGTAGCCGCAGACAGTCTGTTTCAGGGTTTCTCAACTGCAGCCCTATTGATACTATGGACTGGATAATTCTTTGTCTTGGGGGGCTGTTCTGTGCATTGTAGGATGTTTAGCAGCATCTCTGGCCTCTGCCCACTAGATACCAGTAGCACTGCCCTCCTCTCCCCCATCCAGAAATGGCCAGATATTCCCTGAGAAGCACTCACTGTTGGTTGAGAATCACTGGTTCTCATTTACTTTGGACCCTGAACTCTAGTTGATGCAATTGTTAGAGACTCTTTCCACTGGTTCTATAGAACGAGTGAAAGTGAAGATAATCACCATAACAGTGAAGTGATATTCTTGCAGATATTAACTACAGACATTAATCGGATTTACTCATTGAAATTGATATTTTAGGTGGAAGTTAAAAAGGCAGAAATGTTTTTTTCATTCCCCGGCTGAACAGAAAGAAGTTGAGTGAGTTAAGTTTCTAATATTGACTGCCAAGATCACCCACATCGTATTTCGACTGTTTTTGGTTTTTTTTTTTGGCTGCGCGGCATGGGGGATCCTAGTCCCCCCTCCCAGCCCCAGGGATCCAGCCCATGCCCCCTGCAGTGGAAGCTGGGAGTCCCAACCACTGGACCACCAGGGCAGTCCCACCCACATTGTATTTAAATTCATGTTTAAAGGAGTAGGTGATGAGATGTTGGAAATTTAGAGCCTACCTTGAACCTGCTGGATCAGAATATCCAGTAAAGGAGCCCAGGAATGTTCCTGTTTTACAAGCAGGGCCTCTTTGCTCTTTCCCAGTGCACTGCCCCTTCTTGGGGTCTTTGCCTTTGCTGTTGCATCCATCTGTTGGGAACACTTTCCCTGATAGCTGCATGCAGGGCCACAGGTACGTGCAGATGTGGGACCTGTGTAGTCACATAGGCCCTATGCTTAGAAGAGCCCTGCACTTAATGCTCTGCTGTTGCTGTCTTGAAATTTTTAATAATTTGTGAACAGATGCCCCACATTTTCACGTTTCTCTGGGACCTACAAATCACGTAGCTGATATTGGCTGTGTGACTTGCTGCCTCACTGCCTTCAAGTCTGCGTAAATGCAGACCACTCCATGTCAGACTGCAACCCTCCCTCATCCCAGTGCCCCTCCCCCCTTTCCTGTTTTGTTTTCTCAACAGTGTTTATCATTCATCTGATTTTTCTTTCCTCTTTTTTTCCAGCTTCTACCTTTCTGGTGATACATTAGTGAATAAATAAAAATCCATGCCCTCATGGAGCTTATATTTTAGTCAGTGGAGACAGTTAGTAAACAAACAAATATGTTATATATCAGGTATTGATAAGCAAAATGAAAAAAAAATTAGGAAGGGAAAGGAGACAGGGCTGCTGGAGGTGGCTGCAATTTCAAATGGTGTGGCTGTGGAAGACCTCACAGAGAGAAACTGAAACTGCTGGGGATGAATTGAGAAACTATTAAATGTAATTCAGATCTCAGACACAGACGTTGGGCTGGAATTTCCTGGGCTTTGCTTATCTCCACTGAGACATTAAGTCTCCTCCCCCAACCCAGTATTCTAGATTTTGCTACAGCTTTTGTGGTGATCCCAGCTCCTTTCAGTTGGAGGCAAGCCTCTGGAGGGAACTGACCAGCTCCAGGCAGCTGCTGTGAACTTTTTGTTAGGAAGCCCTGTATATATAAACAGAAAGTGGGTGAAAGGCAGTGAGGGAAACTGTTATTTGCACAAACTTTTTCTTCATCTTTTTGTTCCCCCCTGGAAACTTCCCTGTCCTCTACCCTCTCCAGACCATTGCCCCCCATATCCTGAGTCATTTCCTATCCAATTTTATTCCCGGGGTCTTCTCTTTCTCCTCCAATGAGCTGCTAAGCCCACTTGCTTCTTCACACTTCTCCTATCAGATGTCACCTTGCTGAGAAAAGGTGAAATGATTATCATTTTAGGGGGAGCAAGTGCAGTGAGTTAGAAATATAAGTGTATATAAATCTTTTGTGTTTATAACTTTAGCTTCTGCTCTTGCTGGAAATTGTTGACCTTTGCTGGTCAAAGGGAAGAGAACCATAACTAAATAGTGCCACCTGTAGTAAGAAGTATGGTAAAGTAGCCCTTAGTAGTTTTAGGTTTTAATAGATTCTCATGCATTCTTTATTTAAAAACAGCTTTATTGATGTATAATTTACATATTACAGAATTCACCCATCTTAAGTGTACAATTCAAGGACTTTTAGTAAATTTACAGAGTTGTGCAACCATCACCACAATCCAATTTTAGAACAGTTCCATCACCCTGAAAAGATCCCTTACTCCCCGTTCTCTTCTATTGTCCCAGATAACCATGAATTAGCTTTCTAATCTATAGATTTGCCTTTTCTGGACATTTCATAAATGGGATCTCATGTATTCTTCTGAGATAGCATGGAGAAGAAAAAATCCTTTCCCTTATTAGCACATGGCAATGGAGGAGGCTGATCGCCGCCAACACCTAGCACTTAACAGGAGACAGTGGGGTGAGGAGGTTGAATCCAGCACTTACTAGAACATGATCTTGAGAGAATGCTTTAATGTTTAAGTCTTTTTCTCTATAATGATGATAATAATCAAATGAGAGTTGTGTGTGTATGGAAATATTCCATAAGCAACACAGTGCTGTGTAAATGTTAGTTATCATGGGTCCTGAAATGTTTTCAGAACAGTTTGTCTTTTTTTAAGGAATGGAGAGGAAGAAAAAGAAGCTTTGAATGTTGCATTCCCAGTTAGGCAGGTGGCCTAATGAAGCTGATCGAAAGTAGCCTTTGGGGAGAGTTCTTGATCATGCCCAGCAGCAGCTATTGAGATAACTTGGGGGCAGGGGACATTTTGTGAGTTCCCTCCAGAGTGAATTCACCTTTACAAATGTATTTACAGGGGAGTCATTTTAAACAAGTTGTTGATGGTATTTGTTCTACCTGATTTCACCACGGTGGACCTTGTGGCCATCCTGTCAGCTCTTACTTGATTATTCCATAAATTGTTTCTTAGTAAGCAGATGGTAAATTTCACTGAATCATGCTACTCAATCCTGATTAGGAGAGCTTTAAAATGAAAGCATTTTGTTGCTGTATCTCCCCCACTAGTCATTCGCTCTCAAGAAACAGAGGGTAGTTCTGCATTACTTTGAAAAGGTCACACTTTCTATTCACAGCATTCATTGGGTAGTAGGAAATATTGAACAGAGGGCAGGTGGTAAAGCTGTAGGGTTTTTCAGCTCTTCCTTGTATTGGATCATGACTTTTCTTAGATTTATGTGAGGTGAAATTCCCAGAACACTAGAACCATCCAAGTTCAGATAAAAGTATAAAACATTCCAAAGCAAATTAAAACATCATTTCACTGTTTGGGATTATTTATATTTCTTATCTGTGCTATTGCAGTTTCTTCCATAACTGGGCTTCCTGTTTCCACTAATGCCTCTTTCTTACCAATCCATTTTCCATAAAGCTGCTGGAGTGATATTCAAATCATGTCACTCCCTTCCTTTACCCTCCAATGGCTTCCCATCACATTTAAAGTAAAATCCAAATTTTATTTATTATATGAGTGGCCTGCAGCTTGCTCATTACTCCCTATTTCAGCCACACCATTTTTTCCTGCTCTGGGGCCTTGTAACTACTCTTTCTGGAAGGACTCCTTTTTTTCTTTTTCCCTGGCTTTTTGCGTGGCTGGTTTCATTCCTTAACTTCACTACTGGTAATAGAGTTTGGAGCCTATGGTTGTAAAGGAGAACAAGTTAAGATCAAATTAAATACCTTATGGAAAAAAACGCTCACACCTCAGGGCAGTGACAAGATATTATGTTATTCATCTGGGCTTGTTTATATGAAATTTTCTTTATATATTTTTACTTTGTGGGAGAAATATTTTTTATGGAGAAAAAATTCCTACCTCCTTCCTTCTCATTTGCTGAATACATGTTAGGATCTGCCCTTACTTGCTGCTTTCTCACTTTTAACCAAGTTTAATGATAGTTGCTAACATTTTTGAGTGCTTCCTGTGTGCCATGCATTGTTCTAAGTGTTTTACATGAATTAACTCATTTAATTCTCATAATAATCATATTGTGTGGAAAGTACTATTTTCCTTACTTTACAGAAAAGAAAATAGACATAGGGGATGATTAGAAAGTAGTAAAGCCAGGATTTGAACCTAGAAAGTATGGCCCCAGAGCCCTTGTTTCTGGCTACTACCTTATATTAACCTCTTTTATCTGTTTTCACCTTCAGTTTCAAATCTGCCCAGCCTTAGATTGGTTCCCACCTTGATGCTAACTATGTCTGGATATCCCTGATGTCCTTGATGCTGGCAACCATGTGTCATCTTAGAGTCTACACCATAAGGGTCAACATACACCTTAAATGCTTTCTGGCAATGCTGAGATGGAGAAGAAGCAGTCCCTGACATTGGGAAGCTCATAGACTTGTTAAAAGAGGCAGTTCTATTGGTGAATCAATGGTAGAATGGCATGCACGAGAGCTAGGAGAGCCCTGCCCTTCACTCCCTATGGACTCCCTGACTACACCCAGCCTTTTACTCAGTCCATTTGTCTTGTGCTTCCTGTCTTCGGCCCCTTGCCTGGCTATGATGGCCTGTCTTTCTCTGAGTGATGGATGTATCAGGGTCCCCACAGAATACGTTTAGCGCACTCAGAGGATGTGGCCAGAGAGGGTTTAATGCAGGGACATTTACAGAAGTGTGAATAGGATTAAGAGAACCAGGAAGGGATGGTGCAGCACCCGAGACTAGCAACAGCAGGGAGACATTACCCCTAGGCCTGAGGGCCAGGGGAAGGAGTGGGGTACCCGACACCGAGGAGAACGGGAGGAGTGGACAAGGGGCTGCCTGGTAGGAACTCTGCTGTGGAGGGATGCACACTTAACTCCCTTGAGTCTCCCTTTCTTCATCTGTAAAAAGGAGGTGATAATATCTAGCTTGCAGTACTGTTAGCAAAGTTAAATGAGGTAACATATGTAAATTCCATCCCCCCTTTCACCCCTACCTGCTATCCCCATTTCTTTGATTTGGAGGAATTCACAGGGTATGAAAGAGTTTGAAGTTTTTTTTTTTGTTTTTTTAATGTCTGGAACATTTATATTAACATATTTCCATACATATTTCCATACAAATACAAATATAAGATTTTTAGAAATTTCATGTAATGTCTGAAACATTTATATTAACATATTTCCATACAAATAACCCAATGAAAGTTTAGTATTAGTTGTTTTGTTTGTTTTTTTTTACTGCAGGTTCTTATTAGGCATCAGTTTTATACACATCAGTGTATACATGTCAATCCCAATCGCCCAATTCAGCACACCACCATCCCCACCTCACCGCTGTTTTCCCCCCTTGGTGTCCATATGTCCATTCTCTACATCTGCGTCTCAACTTCTGCCCTGCAAACTGGCTCATCTGTACCATTTTTCTAGGTTCCACATACATGCATTAATATACGATATTTGTTTTTCTCTTTCTGACTTACTTCACTCTGTATGACAGTCTCTAGATCCATCCACGTCTCAACAAATGACTCAATTTCGTTCCTTTTTATGGCTGAGTAATATTCCATTGTATATATGTACCACAACTTCTTTATCCATTCGTCTGTTGATGGGCATTTAGGTTGCTTCCATGACCTGGCTATTGTAAATAGTGCTGCAATGAACATTCGGGTGCATGTGTCTTTTTGAATTACGGTTTTCTCTGGGTATATGCCCAGTAGTGGGATTGCTGGGTCATATGGTAATTCTATTTTTAGTTTTTTAAGGAACCTCCATATTGTTCTCCATAGTGGCTGTATCAATTTACATTCCCACCAACAGTGCAAGAGGGTTCCCTTTTCTCCACACCCTCTCCAGCATTTGTTGTTTGTAGATTTTCTGATGATGCCCATTCTAACAGGAGTGAGGTGATACCTCATTGTAGTTTTGATTTGCATTTCTCTAATAATTAGTGATGTTGAGCATCTTTTCATGTGCTTCGTGGCCGTCTGTATGTCTTCTTTGGAGAAATGTCTATTTAGGTCTTCTGCCCATTTTTGGATTGGGGTGTTTGTTTCTTTGATATTGAGCTGAATGAGCTGTTTATAGATTTTGGAGATTAATCCTTTGTCCGTTGATTCATTTGCAAATATTTTCTCCCATTCTGAGCGTTGTCTTTTCGTCTTGTTTATGGTTTCCTTTGCTGTGCAAAAGCTTTGAAGTTTCATTAGGTCCCACTTGTTTATTTTTGGTTTTATTTCCATTACTCTAGGAGGTGGATCAAAAAAGATCTTGCTGTGATTTATGTCAAAGAGTGTTCTTCCTATGTTTTCCTCTAAGAGTTTTATAGTGTCCAGTCTTATATTTAGGTCTCTAATCCATTTTGAGTTTATTTTTGTGTACGGTGTTAGGGAGTATTCTAATTTCATTCTTTTACATGTAGCTGTCCAGTTTTCCCAGCACCACTTATTGAAGAGACTGTCTTTTCTCCATTGTATATCTTTGCCTCCTGTGTCATAGATTAGTTGACCATAGGTGCGTGGGTTAATCTCTGGGCTTTCTATCTTGTTCCATTGATCTATGTTTCTGTTTTTGTGCCAGTACCATATTGTCTTGATTACTGTAGCTTTGTAGTATAGTCTGAAGTCAGGGAGTCTGATTCCTCCAGCTCCATTTTTTTGCCTCAAGACTGCTTTGGCTATTCGGGGTCTTTTGTGTCTCCATACAAATTTTAAGATGATTTGTTCTAGTTCTGTAAAAAATGCCATTGGTAATTTGATAGGGATTGCATTGAATCTGTAGATTGCTTTGGGTAGTATACTCATTTTCACAATGTTGATTCTTCCAATCCAAGAACATGGTATATCTCTCCATCTGTTGGTATCATCTTTAATTTCTTTCATCAGTGTCTTATAGTTTTCTGCATACAGGTCTTTTGTCTCCCTAGGTAGGTTTATTCCTAGGTATTTTATTCTTTTTGTTGCAATGGTAAATGGGAGTGTTTCCATAATTTCTCTTTCAGATTTTTCATCATTAGTGTATAGGAATGCAAGAGATTTCTGTGCATTAATTTTGTAACCTGCAACTTTACCATATTCATTAATTAGCTCTAGCAGTTTTCTGGTGGCAGTTTTAGGATTCTCTATGTATAGTATCATGTCATCCGCAAACAGTGACAGTTTTACTTCTTCTTTTCCAATTTGTATTCCTTTTATTTCTTTTTCTTCTCTGATTGCCGTGGCTAGGACTTCCAGAACTATGTTGAATAATAGTGGTGAGAGTGGACATCCTTGTCTCGTTCCTGATCTTAGAGGAAGTGCTTTCAGTTTTTCACCATTGAGAATGATGTTTGCTGTGGGTTTGTCATATATGGCCTTTATTATGTTGAGGTAGGTTCCCTCTATGCCCACTTTCTGGAGAGTTTTTATCATAAATGGGTGTTGAATTTTGTCAAAAGCTTTTTCTGCATCTATTGAGATGATCATATGGTTTTTATTCTTCAATTTGTTAATATGGTGTATCACATTGATTGATTTGCGTATATTGAAGAATCCTTGCATCCCTGGGATAAATCCCACTTGATCGTGGTGTATGATCCTTTTAATGTGTTGTTGGATTCTGTTTGCTAGTATTTTGTTGAGGATTTTTGCATCTATATTCATCAGTGATATTGGTCTGTAATTTTCTTTTTTTGTAGTGTCTTTGTCTGGTTTTGGTATCAGGGTGATGGTGGCCTCATAGAATGAGTTTGGGAGTGTTCCTTCCTCTGCAATTTTTTGGAAGAGTTTGAGAAGAATGGGTGTTAGCTCTTCTCTAAATGTTTGATAGAATTCACCTGTGAAGCCATCTGGTCCTGGACTTTTGTTTGTTGGAAGATTTTTAATCGCAGTTTCAATTTCATTACTTGTGATTGGTCTGTTCATATTTTCTGTTTCTTCCTGATTCAGTCTTGGAAGGTTATACCTTTCTAAGAATTTGTCCATTTCTTCCAGGTTGTCCATTTTATTGGCATAAAGTTGCTTGTAGTAGTCTCTTAGGATGTTTTGTATTTCTGTGGTGTCTGTTGTAACTTCTCCTTTTTCATTTCTGATTTTATTGATTTGAGTCCTCTCCCTCTTTTTCTTGATGAGTCTGGCTAATGGCTTATCAATTTTGTTTATCTTCTCAAAGAAACAACTTTTAGTTTTATTGATCTTTGCTATTGTTTTCTTTGCTTCTATTTCATTTATTTCTGCTCTGATCTTTATGATTTCTTTCCTTCTGCTAACTTTGGGTTTTGTTTGTTCTTCTTTCTCTAGTTTCTTTAGGTGTAAGGTTAGATTGTTTACTTGAGATTTTTCTTGTTTCTTTAGGTAGGCTTGTATAGCTATAAACGTCCCTCTTAGAACCGCTTTTGCTGTGTCCCATAGGTTTTGGGTCGTCGTGCTTTCATTTTCATTTGTCTCTAGGTATTTTTTTATTTCCTGTTTGATTTCTTCAGTGATCTCTTGGTTATTTAGTAACGTATTGTTTAGCCTCCATGTGTTTGTCTTTTTTACGTTTTTTTCCCTGTAATTCATTTCTAATCTCATAGCGTTGTGGTCAGAAAAGATGCTTGATATGATTTCAATTTTCTTAAATTTACTGAGGCTTGATTTGTGACCCAAGATGTGATCTATCCTGGAGAATGTTCCGTGCGCACTTGAGAAGAACGTGTAATCTGCCGTTTTTGGATGGAATGTCCTATATATATCAATTAAATCTATCTGGTCTATTGTGTCATTTAAAGCTTCTGTTTCCTTATTTATTTTCATTTTGGATGATCTGTCCATTGGTGTAAGTGAGGTGTTAAAGTCCCCCACTATTATTGTGTTACTGTCGATTTCCTCTTTTATAGCTGTTAGCAGTTGCCTTATGTATTGAGGTGCTCCTATGTTGGGTGCATATATATTTATAATTGTTATATCTTCTTCTTGGATTGATCCCTGGATCATTATGTAGTGTCCTTCCTTGTCTCTTGTAACATTCTTTATTTTAAAGTCTATTTTATCTGATATGAGTATAGCTACTCCAGCTTTCTTTTGATTTCCATTTGCATGGAATATCTTTTTCCATCCCCTCACTTTCAGTCTGTATGTGTCCCTAGGTCTGAAGTGGGTCTCTTGTAGACAGCATATATATGGGTCTTGTTTTTGTATCCATTCAGCCAGTCTATGTCTTTTGGTTGGGGCATTTAATCCATTCACGTTTAAGGTAATTATCGATATGTATGTTCCTATGACCATTTTCTTAATTCTTTTGGGTTTGTTTTTGTAGGTCCTTTTCTTCTCTTGTGTTTCCCATTAGAGAAGTTCCTTTAGCATTTGTTGTAGAGCTGGTTTGGTGGTGCTGAATTCTCTTAGCTTTTGCTTGTCTGTAAAGCTTTTGATTTCTCCATCAAATCTAAATGAGATCCTTGCCGGGTAGAGTAATCTTGGTTGTAGGTTCTTCCCTTTCATCACTTGAAGTATATCATGCCACTCCCTTCTGGCTTGCAGAGTTTCTGCTGAGGAATCAGCTGTTAACCTTATGGGAGTTCCCTTGTATGTTATTTGTCGTTTTTCCCTTGCTGCTTTCAGTAATTTTTCTTTGTCTTTAATTTTTGCCACTTTGATTACTATGTGTCTCGGCGTGTTTCTCCTTGGGTTTATTCTGTATGGGACTCTCTGCGCTTCCTGGACTTGGGTGGCTATTTCCTTTCCCATGTTAGGGAAGTTTTCGACTATAATCTCTTCAAATATTTTCTCTGGTCCTTTCTCTCTCTCTTCTCCTTCTGAGACCCCTATAATGCGAATGTTGTAGCGTTTCATGTTGTCCCAGAGGTCTCTTAGGCTGTCTTCATTTCTTTTCATTCTTTTTTCTTTAGTCTGTTCTGCAGCAGTGAATTCCACCATTCTGTCTTCCAGGTCACTTATCCATTCTTCTGCCTCAGTTATTCTGCTATTGATTCCTTCTAGTGTAGTTTTCATTTCAGTTATTGTATTGGTCATCTCTGTTTGTTTGTTCTTTAATTCTTCTAGGTCTTTGTTAATCATTTCTTGCATCTTCTCAATCTTTGCCTCCATTCTTATTCCGAGGTCCTGGATCATCTTCACTATCATTATTCTGAATTCTTTTTCTGGAAGGTTGCCTATCTCCACTTCATTTAGTTGTTTTTCTGGGGTTTTTTCTTGTTCCTTCATCTGGTACATAGCCCTCTGCCTTTTCATCTTCTCTGTCTTTCTGTAACTGTGGTTTTTGGTCCACAGGCTGCAGGATTGTAGTTTTTCTTGCTTCTGTTGTCTGCCCTCTGGTGGTTGAGGCTATCTAAGAGGCTTGATGGGAGACTCTGGTGGTGGGTAGAGCTGACTCGAGTTTGAAGTTTTGAAACCTGTATTAAAGTCTAGCTTCTTCATCTGCTGGTTGTATGATGATTCCATGATACATAATCTCCTTGAGTTTTGTTTCTTTTATTTGAAAAGTGGATCTTCAAATACCTAATCCGTAAGGTAGAAAAAATAAGATACTCTATGTAAAGTGCTCCCTACCTCTTTTCCTTACCTGTCCTACTTCTACCCATTCTTCAAGGCCCATCTAAAGTCAAAAGAATCAAAATCAGAACCCCACCTTCTCTGTGAGGCCTTTCTTAATGACTGCAGCCCCAGCCTACACCATTCTTCCTAATTCTCGTTGTACTTTTTTCTTTACCACCTCCTGTATCCATTAAATTTACCGAACACAATTCTAGAGATGGGAAGCACTCCATAAGGAAAATCACAGCACTAAGAATTTTGTTTTTTTAAATCAGATAATAGAAATGTTAAAATAAGATTGAAGTGTATTAAATAAGGGCTAAATATTCTACATTTTTTAACTTCAGGGATTTAAGGCTGCTTGGTAAAAGCTGCCTTGTAGGGGAAATAATATAGCAGGGGAAAAACTAGTCTTTCTTCTTATAAAATTGTGAAAGAATTTTCTGGCACCTCTTGAAATAACCGGGGGTATCTGGGGAGGTGACTAACCCCGAATTAAGAATTTCAGATCCAGAGATAGCATTGCACACATTTTGCTTATGAATATTTTATTTTGTGTTGTGTAATAAACCCTACTTTTGGATTTATTTATATGTAACTCTGTTGCTTTTTTAAAATATTTTAGATGGAGCAGATTAAAAGGGCAAATAAACTGTTTACCAATGATTGTATATTTCTGAAGAAAACTTTGAACATCCCAGTTATATCAGAGAAGCCTTTGCTGTTTAATGGACTTAACTCGATAGATTCTCCAGAAAATGAAACTGTTGATAGTTTTTCTCATGAAGAAGACCTGGTAGCGGCTGGGGAAGACCTTTCCCCTCCCAGTCCTCAAGAATCTGATGCTCAGCCCATGCAGCCCAAGGAAGTGTCAGCCAGAGATTTCCTGCAGAGGCTGGACTTGCAGATTAAGTTATCAACACAGGCAGCCAAGAAACTAAAGGAAGAGAGCAGGTAAAAATATGCTGCAAAAATGTCAGAGGCTGAACAAATTACTCTTAAGATGTCCTTGCTTGGTCAAATTCTCTTTTCTTTTTTTGCTTTAAAAGCTAGATTTTAATTCTAGACAGGCATTTTTAATGTATAAAGTCTAAACAGAGCCACTGCATTCTGCATAAAGCTTTATCTGTGGCAGTGCTTTTGTTTTTGTTACTTCTTATAAAAAGTTTATTTCTTTGCTTTAATAGCATAACTATCCAGCTAGCAGTTCTGGAGAGCATCCAAGTAGACATCTAGTTGACACCATCAGAGGAAGCAGTGCCCTAGAGAATACTTGTAAAATACTGTTCTTTATAAAACTTGCCAAAGACATTTATTACTTGTTACCAGGTGTTTCCTATATAAGATCTCATGTGAGCTTTTTTTCTTTGTTCTTTAATTTGGTACTAGGGCAAAATTTTCTCTCTCCTATAGAATTGGCTTCCTTCTTCCTTTATCATTCCAAGAATGGCACAACCTATTGTGTTTTCTTTTTTGCCCTGGCTATGAGGAAGCTTGCAGCCAAAACTGGTCCTCAGTTCAACTACTACAATATTGCTAATGGTTAATATATTTGTATCCTCCTTTCCTTAGTCGTGATTTTTAATTTCTATTTTATTCATATTATATGTATGCTATTTGTTGTAGGTACCTCAAATCCTTTTGAGAAAGAGGTAGAATATTAAAAATATAAACAAATATAAATGTGAATATAATTAATTTATAATTTAATATAAATTTATATAATATAAACAAATACAAATATATAACAAGTACCATTCTTTATTCCAATAACTGAGACAGCAGTAAAATGGGGACAATGAAGTATTCCTTAGTGAGTGTTTGCATTTCGTACAACTTTCAAGGCATGCATGATATTATAAGTTGATATAACTCCTGCCCTTCTTTGGCAAGTGGATATTAAGTTGTATAATGAATATGTGTGTTAGTTTTCTGAGTACAGTTTTTAAACACTGATTTATGCTGTGTTTCTTTTTTTCAGAGATGAAGAAAGTCCCTTTGCAGCTTCCCTCTATCACAGTTAGATGATCAGGGGGCATAATCTAACCTGGGTTAAGAGATGGTTAGATCATAAAGAAACCAACAACTGATGATGATTCCAAAGCATCCCTTTTGGATTCTCATGGCATACATCTTTAAATCACGATTAAGTAGTTCCACCTACGGCAATTGCACTGACGTTACTAGCTCCCTCTGGCTTTCTATGATTTTCAGTCTTTATTATGGCATGATAGCAAAATTGTATCTTAAAGCTCATCACTTTTGCAAGCGGTGGTAGTTTTTAGACTAGCTTTTGTAAATACTAGTTGACATAAAGCCACAAAGACTGTTTACATATTCAAGGTAAAAATGTTTATTTCCTGAGAAATCCTAATTATGTGAAAAACATGGTTGCTGTTTAAGTGATGCTGATTTTGCTATGTGTTTATAACTTAAGTGCTCTATATATATATATTTCGATATGTATTACATATTCTGTATTACTATAAAGAAACAAATTTTGTCTGCTATTTTGTAAAAATAAACTCCAAAAGTCTGAATGAGAAAATAAACTATGTTTTCATATTTTAGTCTTCAATTTTTTTCAACAAATGGGAATATTAAATTGATTTTTAAATTATAGTTTTATAGGTGACAGCTTCTCCTCGACTTTAATGGTCTTTATTATTATTACTGCAGTTTTGAAAAAGGTTTCAATAATCTAAAAGCAAATACATTGCAATTACTAGTAACCTTTGCATTTAAATAATATCTGACTTGGTGTGTTTCAGATACAGTGAAAACATGGAATATATCAAAAGAAGAAGTAAACAACACCATGACTGGATACACTGGTGAATTTTAGCTTAGATTTCATTGATAAGTCACTTTATAGAATGTTTTACAGCATTTTTACAGCAAAAAAAAATTTTTTTTGCTCTCCATTTCTATTCAAGTATCAGGTTAAATAAATCTTTAAGCTTCCACAAAAATTCCTTGTATTTATCCCTCACCAACATCGCAAAAGGAGTCTGCTTTTTGTGAGGCAAGAAGGACCTTGTTTCCCTTCTCTTCTCCCTCTTTTCTTTTTCCTCATTTTCTTCTCCCTGCCTTGCTCCTCCAGGTCTTCCATTAAGCAGGAAACAAGTGCCCTTAGGTGTTGGTGCAGCAGAACTTGTAGAACCAGAACTGCGTACATCCACCCCTTGAGACTAACAGGGACATGAATGGGAAAACAGTAGCTGTTTGCCCATGTCTTGAATTTCTTGTTTGTTCATAACGTCCACAATATCTTGTATTTTGGGTTTTTTTCCTCATTATTTTTTCTCATGATAACCTGTTTTTATTTCTCATGGTTTTTTTTCCTCACGTTATTATCATCTTTGCTATAGGGTGGTCTCCTTGTCATGCTTTGCTATTTTCTTGTATCCACCACTACCTGAAATATGGGGAGGTAGTTGGAAAAGCAGAAAGCTAAAAGAAAAAAATAAAGGAAGGGAAACAGTTATGTATGTAAGAAAAGGTCAAGGCCTCTAAAAAAAAGTCCAGGGATTTTTTTTTTTAATGTTAATAGTTTTTATGCTATTTAACATAAAATAATCTGAAATTTGAGAGTAATCCAAAAGACGCAAATCCAAAAACACTATCCAAAAGACATAAGTTCAAATTTGAAATGAAGACCACAATCTCAAAAACATTTTTCTGAGTATTTTATTTTTGCCTAAGGTCTGTCTTAGCAATTCCTAGCCAAAACATCTCTGCCCTCATCTTCAAGTTACTAAAAACTGAATTCACTGAGACCACAGTTGAAACGTCCTGGACTAGAGTTCTTTATTCGCTGCCTTGCACACGGAAGTGCTGTGGAGGAGGGAACTAAGACAAGAACATGGGTTCTAATCCTGGCTTTACCACTTCTTGGCCATCAGCGTTTGAGCATGTCCAGTGCTCTTTTTGTGAACCTCATGTATGAAACAGGACTGAAGATCTCCCTTCTGTCCTTATCAATAGGAGCTAATGAACGTCAATGTGCTCTGAAAGCTACAATGAACTCCCTTAGTAAATGTCTCATTTTTAAAAATACTGCATAGATATTTAGATAAACTATAGAAAAGTGAATGGATAAAATGCTTGAGTCACAATCAGTTAATTCTCTCTAAGGTAGAAGCAGCGTGTTTGGACTACAGGCCATGGTGAAGTCGAGTCAGCCATGTTATCAAAGATGACTCATTCAAACAGTCTGACTCATTGTGCTTTGGCAAGTATAGTTCCGGCAAAGACGTTTTTAGTTCCCTCTCACTATTCACCAGTGGGTATTGGCTTCTCTAGAACATACTGAGTTTTGTTTCTGTGTGTGTCAGGCTGTGGTTTTTGTTTTTGCAATTCTAGAGAGGGTGGGGGAAGAGCAGCAGTGGTCTCCTCCCTGTGAAAACAGCCTCTTGTAGCTTCCTGGTATGTTCCCCGGTCCTCTCCAAAAACTGAATATGAGGTAGGGACGTTCAAGACAGGTGTCAGAAGCCATCTGAAGTAGTGACAGCTGATATACAAAGCATTAAGTTATTTTTATGATTTTCAACTGAAATGTATAGAAAAATATTTATGTAATTAATTTATACTGAATAATAACATTTTCAAAGCATTCTTTGGTTTGTTAATTCGAAGCATTAACACTTCCGGAGGACCTTGGGTCACTGTGTGTTGTTTCCAGGACTGTGTTGGTGGTGGTGGCCGAGGAAGAGGGGTTGCAGGGATCTGACATTCATTAACCCTGTCCTCTAGGGAAACTCATCTACCAGCTGTGGTTCACAGGGGAGGGAATGATTTTTATCTCTATATCTACCCTACTTCCTGGCCCTCTTGCTCTCTGTTGAGAAATCTTGGCTTGGATCAAATTCCGTTTAGATAACTCAGACCTGGCATCAATTTTTATCTTGCTTTATGTAGCATTTATGACCTCATTTATCTTGGAGAGTACATAGGTAGGTATCCCTCTTAAGAGAAAAACTCAATGTCTGCAAACTCACTAATAGAAAATGTTGAGAGTGGGGGGGAATTGTTAATAAATCCAGCAAATCCTATGCCCATTTTTCAGGTTCCTTTCTGTGCCATTGGGCCTGATAAAGAGCCAGCAGGAGCAGGCGAAAAGTAGATAGCTATACTTTAAGCTATAGAGGCTATGAGGAAATGTGAATTTATTTCAACTCCCCAAAGGGAAGAGGTATGGAAATGACATAACAGAGATATCCTATGAGGTGCTTTGGTACGCAGCATGCCTTGAAAACAGAACCCCCTAATTCTTCAGGGGGTGCTTGTATGTGTGACACAGTGGGATGAGGTTTGTTTTAAGTTCAGTCCATTACAGGCTTTTCCAAAGCAACATATATCTGCTTATAAAATGTAAATCTATAAGGAAATAAGGATTCTATATACAAAATCTCAGCTTACGTACAACTTTACTTTTTGGATAGTTTTTATGGCAAGAAAGCTATGTTTTAACCACTTCTAACAGATTAACTACTGTAAATTCAGCACTTTCTAATAATCCTTGGGTCAAAATAACTTTAATCACAGAATTAGAAGTGTTTTAAGCTACACTATGTTTTCTGAAACAGTTAAAAGACTCTTGGGTCATTTGCCATTTTTACAGGGTGCTGTAAATACGCTTAATGGCATCGGCTTCTTCTTTATCCAGGATGCCTTTCTCCACATAAGCATCAGCTTGTTGGTTGATGAAGTCCCTCATCTTTGAAAGGTCATAATCTGGAAAATATCATTAGAGTATCATGAGCAAAGATAAGGAAAGCACAGCCCATTACAGTGATTACCATTAACGAAGAAGCATTTTGTAGAACATCATTACCATGCCCTGTCTTTCACGTTGGAAGGCATTTTAGTTCTTGGCATTTGTGCTGTAGTTTGCAGCTTCAAATCACGTTTACACGCATTATGTTATCCCATCTGCTCTTCATCACAACTTTTCGAGGTGTTCAGGTGGGGAGAACAGCCCTCATTTGACCAGAGTGGGAACAGGCTCATAAACCAGGCCTTGGAAAACTTTAATATTTATACCAATCACCTGGGGCTTTTGGAAAGTTGCAAATTTGTATTCAGTAGGCCTGAGGTGGTGCCCCGGATTCTGCATTTTAAACAAGGTCCCAGGAGATGTTGATGCTGCTGGTTCAGGAAACACACTTGGGGTAACAAGACCCTAAAGCTTAAGTGCCTTATTCAAGGTCACACAGCTAGTAAAAGTTATGATCAGAACCAGGTGTTCTGACTTGAACTTGTTACACTGGTTAAGCCCATGTTGCTGTGACAACCCACTTTTTTTTTCCATATTAAGAATTACCTTGATTTTCATGTTGTTTGAATTATATGCATGGAGTGAAAAACGAAACCATAACCTCTTTGTGGTTCCTCTGTCCTACTTAAACAAAAAATTTAGGTAAACCATTGAACCGTCCACAAAAAACAAAGAGATCCTCAACCAAGTAAGGAGGCTGCTGGTGGCATCTTTCTGAAGGCTTGAAAAAAACCCCACATCTTCCCTTGATTCTTTAAGTGTTATATGCTTATTGTTTTAAAATATGGAAAATACAGAAACATGAAAATAAAATTTAAATCACCTGAATTCTATTAATCATTGATAACCAGAGTGGATATTTTGTTCTGTTTCCTTTTAGCTTTTGGATGTATCTTTCTCAACACAGTTATGATCACAGGGTACATTCAACCTTATACCTAATTCCTTTCACTCAGTTTACACAGTGAGCATTGATATTCCTCAGAAACACCATTTTTAATGGCTACATACAATACATCCTAGGGAGGAGAAAGGAGAGAGGGGGATACAGAAGCTCAGAGCATTCCATGGCCACCTTTAGCTACCCTGAATAGAAGCTGAACCTGGGTCACTTGGGCATCTTTAAGCCCCTGCATGAAAGGAAAACCAGACTTGAAGGACCTCTGTACAAGCACCAGGTGTTTATCATACCACGCTGAGCTGAGGCTCAGAGAGAGGTTGTTTCCTCTCCACCCAGGAGGGCATTTGCTTCTTTCAGTTTGGGCTCAGCCATGAGGATGGAAGAGAGAACTCCTAGCACTGGACACTTTACAACCATCATCTTATTTGCTCCTCACAAAACCCCATGAGGAAAGCGTTAGTGTCCCCGTTTCAGAGATGAAGAAACAGGACAGAGGAGGTAAGTCACTTGCTCCGGTCATAATAGAGTCAGGTTCTGAATTCAGGTCTGTCTGTAGTCACTGCTTTGACCACTCTACGGCCTTGAAGTAGTGAATATGAAGCATCTAACACGTGCAGAACATTCAATAAGTGTTTGGAGGCTCAGTTTTGTTTTGGTTGTTGACTTTCCCTTTCTCTCAGGCGCGAGTTAGAGAATCAAGCTGAGTGTACATTCTGTGTGCACCTCCCGAGCTGATTCCTGACCGACTCATAGGGCACAAAGGGGCACCTTTTAATCATCACTGGTTCTTCAGAATCGGTTCTGGGTCAGTATCTTTAGTGGGACAAAAGGCAGACTCCCCAAAACAGCTGTGAAGTGGTCCAGGTGATTTGAATGGACAAACAGGAAAATATTTTGCTTTCTTTTGAGATGGAAAAATGGTCTCTTGATGACATGGCTGTCACTGTGTGGCATGGGAAAACTGGCATGGTGCAGAGGAAAGGCCACTGGAGTCCATCCCAGCTCTGCCCTAGCTGGCTGTTAGAGTACACCAGGAGTAGCTAACTTGCTACTTAAAAGAGGTTTTAAGGCGGTAAGGCTCAAAAGAGATAAGGGCTATAATTCACTTTTCTAAAAGTACAGACTTTCTTTTTAAGGCTCCATAAGATTTCATCATCTTCCTCACTGTCACATCACATGGACTTCCCTTTCCTGGATTTGGGAAGGAGATTCAGGTCACCCAGGCCCCTGTCAAGCAAAGGGCATCTGCAGAGGTTAAGGAAGGTCAGAACTAATAGTAAGACTTCCTGCTCCCACAGCTGCAGAAGCTGTATGGCTCTAGGACTGGGTCGCCACAGGCTTTGAGAGATGGCCCAAGTCAGGCAGAGCACATATGAAGGCAGGGGAAGAAGAGCTCTCTGTTTCTGCCTTCAGAAGGGTGAACTGCATGTCACCCTCACTTCCTGGAGGCAGAAGGGAGCCTCATACCCACCACTGTCATTGGGAAGCTTGCTCACAGAGCCTTCAATAAGCATGCACTAGAGTTCCATGATTTACTAGGTTGGGCGTTTCTGGAACTGGAAGACTGAATTGCAGGATGTTGCTGATTATGATCAGGAGTCAGATTCATGTGTTAGTCAGTGAAAGAAATAACATAAATACTCTAAATGGTTGGTCCCTAAAATTTACATTGGTTTCAGAATGCATTTTGGTACACACTGTATTACACTAAGATAAACTTTAAAAAATTTTTAAAGTCTTTGCCATAATTGATGGCATGTTCTAATTTTTCTTCTGTAGTGGTACATGAAACAATGGTGCATTTTTCAATCAATGACAGATTTGATGAACTATGGTTCATGTGAATTTTAATGGAACTGATAGCCCAGAAATTCATATCATTTTGAACCAAATAAAGTATGTGTAAAGACCTGATAATTGTTTCCATCTCACTCAACTTGTACGATCACAGGCTAAAGGGGTGCTGAAAACACATACCTCTTGCTCCCACTGTGTTCTATCTCATCGGTTTTCAAACTTGGTTGCACAGTGGAATCATGAAAGTTTAAAAAATACTGATGCCTGGGTCCTGCCCCTCAAGTTTGATTTAGTGGTCTTGTGGGCATTAGGATATTTGGAAGCTCCACAGGTGATTTGAATGCATTTTCAAGTTCGAAAAGCACTGCTAATCTCATTTTAAAAGCATCACTTTGCAACTGCTCTGGCCAGACACCTGGGAATCATACTAGAATCCTCTCTCCACAGAGCTCTTGAGCCTCTCCCTTCTTCTTTATTTCCTCTGCTTTGCCTTGGTTTAAGCCGCATTATATCTGCTCCAGATCCTTACTTCCCATCTCTTGCCTGGCTTCTGGGGTTTTATTTTTTCAATCTGTAACCATACTGCTGCCAGAGAGATTTCTCAGTCCTTAACGTAATTAAGCCCTAATTTTAAGCCCTTGGGCTAAAATTAACCTCCTTTGCAGGGTGCACAAGCCTCCTCCTGACTTGGCCGCTGCCCACCTCCCCAGCCCTGTCTGCAGACCTCAGTGCTCCTGGAAAACTGGCTCCAGTTCCCGTAATGCATCACTCTCTTTTGTCCCTTCATGTCTTTGCACCAGTGTTCCCTCTGCCTCTATCTCTCCTCACTCGTAAATTCTTCCTTGCCTTTCCAGCAAAGGCTTTCCTGCAGCTCTTTCTCCCGATGTAAGGAGGTGTGCCCCCTCCTCTCACCTCCTTCCACCACCACGTTATCTGTGTTAGCCCTGAGCAGGGCCCGCCGGAGGCTTATTGATGGTGTGAGCAACCTGGCAGGGGGTGAGGGGCTGCCTCTTATGGTCCTTCACAGCTCTGGCACTCAGAACAGAGTCTGGTTGTGTTTTGTTTTAACTAAGTGGGCGGCTACCTTTGTGACTGCAGGGTGCACCTAATACGTGCTCAGGAAACATCATTGTTTAAGATACTCCAAGAGAAGGGGGGCGGGTGGGTACACAAAACAAGATTGGCAAAATGTTGATAATTACTGAAGGTGGGTAATGGATGCATGGTAATTCATTATACTGTTCTCTGCTCCTGGTTGACATTTTTTATAATAGAATGGAAAAGAAAAGAAAATGCCTTTGCTTGAAAGGCTGATTTGAAAAATAAGAGAAATGGAGGTCTATTCCCTTCCGCATCTGAGAAGCACCTAGAGTCTTTTGGGCTCTGAGAGGGGACTTTAGCCTACTTTGATTGTGGGAATCTTTAATAAGAGCTCCTGGGAATTCCCTGGCAGTCTAGTGGTTAGGACTCCATGCTTTCACTGCCGTGGGCCCGGGTTCAATCCCTGATTGGGGAACTAAGATCCCACAAGCCACTCAGCCAAAAAAATAAAATAAAATAAAATAAAAAAATAAAAAATAAGAGCTCCTGACAAATTGGTGAAGTTTGCAATTTATAATGACACTAATTCCTTACCTTCTTTATTTTCTTTTTTGTTGTGTTTCTTCAACCATTCAATATTTTTTCTAATGGCTTCCAAATAGGCTTCTGTTTTCCCTGGAAAAGGCAAGAGAACCCATATTAAACACTCATAAAAATATCACTGCATCCCTTTTTAAAGACCACACTTATGTTTGAGACCATGAACAAATATTGGACTTATCAAGCACTTGGTGGGGACCGTCCCTAAGTAGGTGGTGTGAATATTTCTGTGGGTGGGTGGGATAAGAGTCCAGGAGGCAGATCCAGGCTGGCAATGTCAAGAGGCCATTATCCCCCAACACAAATAAATACAGTTTGATGTCCTGGCAGAGAAGAGTTTTGATTCAGTTCACTGGATGGGTGGGTCCCTACCAGTCTCAGATTGGGTCATTTCCAGTTAGGGATGGTTCTTTCAAACTGAAGAGTATTATCAGGTCAAGAACTGAATCAGAGTGGCAGATACTTAAGACTCCATCACCAAATAAATGATAAGTAAGTCCAAGTTTGTGGCTTTGTGTAAGCTGCTATACAGGTCTTCTGCCCAATCTGTTAGGGAGTATGTAAAAACTCAGATGAAGAAGAGACCTGAACCTCATTTCAAGGCTGGATAGTGAAACTTAGAACTCCTTCTAGTAAAATTCCCCTGGATGTAAACATTCTCTGATGGGCTTTAAGTGTGGCAGGAGAATACCAGGCATCACTGAAGCACCCGCCGTGTGACACCCTTTAGATGCCTTGTTGTCTGCAAGTGGGTATGATCATTAACTTAGAGATGAGGAAACTAAGGCTCAGAGAAGCTAATTGATTTGGCTGAGGCCATACAGGAAATAACAGAGGTGAAATTTGGACTCTAGTCTGGCCAAGTTTCTGTTACCTGCACTATCTGAAAGATAAGCCTTGTACTCAGACATGAGCACTGATGTACCTTTGTTCTGTCTCAAAGAAATCAACCATCCCCTTAATCAGGTGGGTCCCTAATGCTCAGAGTGTCTGCACCAAGAGATCAGGTGATCTGGAGAGTACCGGATGGCCTAAGAAAAGAGACCTTTAAAGTCCAGGGCCTTTGCAGAAGCAATGGCTGTCAGAGCTCAGTGTGGTGACCACCTGTTCTGAACCCCCTTTGAACCCTGTTACCCCTAGTCTACTGCCCAGACCTCTTGGTTGAGCTACCTGTACTGTGTGCTTACTATGTGCCAGGGGCTGTGTTTTGTGCTCCAAAATACATTCTCTCTTTCATTCTTCACAACAACCTTTTGACGCAGTCCTATTTAATCCCCATTTTAGAGGTGAAGAAACCGAGGCTTAGAGAGAGGAAGTAAGGCTACTACTTACTAGCCTTGTGAAGTAAGATCACAAGGCCAGTAAGTAGTAGAGCCAGGCTTGAATCTGGGTACATCTGACTACAGTCCATGAACAGTAACATTGCCTTAAGATTTGCTGATGTTCCAATTTCCACCACAACATTTACTTAAGTGACTTCCTGAGCATCTTTCTTCCTGATCTTGTGAGCTCACTCTTACGTCACCACTGGGGTTCCATGTTACCTGGTCCCCAGTGAAGCACAAAGAAACTCCTTTGCAAAAAGGGGTAAGTGGACAAAAGGAGAGAGCCACAATTTTCAGCCCCTATTCAGTTCAATTGCCTGTGTAAATGATTTTAATTCTTTGCTTTTAAGAACGTTAGAGCATGTGAAAGACCAATGTCCTCCTGACTGATGCTATAATATTGCAGCACAATGAATGTAGAGATTTTCATAGTCTGTTGCCCATTTGCTAAGAAGGTCATCAGATTTGGTAACAACAACAAAACAAACAAAAAGCAAAACCAAAAAACACAGCATTATTTCAAATTAATTCGGTTAGAAAAAAGCATTTTGAAGAAGGAAAGAAATCTTAGACTATTTCTAAAGAATGCAACTTCGTTATTTTTAAAGAATTTAAATCAAATTAGTGGTTCTCATAGGGCTTGCTTTAATGAATAGATAATAATGATTTGTCATTAGCACATGAGGTAATTAGGGCTTCTGAAACTTTTGAGGATGTGTGAAAATAGTCTTGCTCTAAAGACGCAGATGGCAGACGCAGACGTACAGAATGGACTTGAGGACATAGGGAGGGGGAAGGGTAAGCTGGGACAAAGTGAGAGAGTAGCATTGACATATATACACTACCAAATGTAACATAGATAGCAAGTGGAAAGCAGCCACATAGCACAGGGAGATCAGCTCAGTGCTTTGTGACCATCTAGAAGGGTGGGATAGGGAGGGTGGGAGGGAGACGCAAGAGGGAGGAGATATGGTGATATATGTATATGTATAGCTGATTCACTTTGTTATAAAGCAGAAACTAACACACCATTGTAAAGCAATTATACTCCAATAAAGATGTTTAAAAAAAAAAGAAAGTCTTGCTCTTTGAATAAATGTAAGCATTCTTCCCACAATCTTACCTATGATATTATATCCTAATATGGAGAGCTTATTTTTTTTAATAAATTTATTTATTTATTTTTATTTTTGGCTGCATTGGGTCTTCACTGCTGCACGCGGGCTTTCTCTAGTTGCAGCGAGCAGGGGCTACACTTTGTTGCGGTGCGTGGGCTTCTCATTGCTGTGGCTTCTCTTGCTGCGGAGCACAGGCTCTAGGTGCACGGATTTCAGTAGTTGTGGTACGTGATCTCAGTAGTTGTGGCTCACGGGCTGTAGACTGCAGGCTCAGTAGCTGTGGAGCACGGGCTTAGCTGCTCCACGGCATGTGGGATCTTCCTGGACCAGGGCTTGAACCCCTGTCCCCTGCATTGGCAGGAGGATTCTTAACCACTGCGCCACCAGGGAAGTCCCCTTATTTTTAATTTTTTTTAAGTTTTAAAATTTATTGAAGTATAGTTGATTTACAATGTTGTGTTAATTTGTGCTGTACAGCAAAATGATTCAGTTATATATATGCACACATATATATACATTCTTTTTCATATTCTTTTCTATTATGGTTTATCACAAGATATTGAATATAGTCCCCTGAGCTGTACAGTAGGACCTTGTTGTTTATCCATCCTATATATAATAGTTTGCCTCTGCTAATCCCAAACTCCCAATCCATGCCCTCCCCTGCCACCGGCAACCACAAGTCTGTTTTCTATGTCTATAAGTCTGTTTCTGTTTCATAGATAAGTTCATTTGTGTCATATTTTAGATTTCACATATAAGTGATATATGATATTTGTCTTTCTCTTTCTGACTTACTTCACTTAGTATGATAATCTCTAGGTCCATCCATGTTGCTGCAAATGGCATTATTTCATTTTTTTTAATGGCTGAGTAGTATTCCATTTACATACCACATTTTTTTTAAACATCTTTATTGGAGTATAATTGCTTTACAATGTTGTTAGTTTCTGCTGTACAACAAAGTGAATCAGCTATATGTATACATATATCCCCAAATCCTCTCGCTCTTGAGCCTCCCTCCTACCCTCCCTATCCCACCCCTCTAAGTTGTCACTAAGCATCAAGCTGATCTCCCTGTGCTATGCAGCTGCTTCCCACTAGCCATCCATTTTACATTTGGTAGTGTATATATGTCAGTGCTACTCTCTCACTTTGTCCCAGCTTCCCCTTCCCCCTCCCCGTGTCTTCAAGTCCATTCTCTACATCTGCGTCTTTATTCCTGCCCTGCCACTAGGTTCATCAATACCGTTTTTTAGATTCCATATTATATGCGTTAGCATACGGTACTTGTTTTTCTTTTTCTGACTTACTTCACTCTGTATGACAGACTCTAGTTCCATCCACCTCATTACAAATAAGTCAATTTTGTTCCTTTTTATGGCTGAGTGATGTACCATATCTTCTTTATCCATTTATCTGTCGATGGACATTTAGGTTGTTTCCATGTCTTGGCTATTGAAAACAGTGCTGCAATGAACATTGGGGTGCATGTATCTTTTCGAATTATGGTTTTTTCCAGATATATGCCCAGGAGTGGGATTGCTGGATCATATGGTAGTTCTATTTTTAGTTTTTTAAGGAACGTCCATACTGTTCTCCGTAGTGGCTGCACCAATTTACACTCCCACCAACAATGTAGGAGGGTTCCCTTTTCTCCACACCCTGTGGAGAGCTTATTTGGGAAAAGGAATATCCCAGCTTAGACTCTGTTTAGGCACTATATTAAAAATTCTGAATTAGGAGAGTAAAATATAAATATGAGGTTTTGGCCATAGTGTAGCAGACACTGTTGATTCCCCACCCACATGCTTCCCGTATTTTAGATATGCTAATAGAGGAGCCCTCAGCCAGTGATGGACAGGATTGGCAGATACACACCCCAGCTTCCTCACTCCTCGGGCTCGGTCCACATGGTCCCCAGAGGTCCTCACGGGACTGAGCCCCACACCCACAGCTGAAGTCTGCTCATTAACACACCACAGTGGCTTCTTTCCCTTCCCTGTCTCATGGACCTATCCTCCAGTAGAGCTTCCTGGGGTCACCTGCCAATTAAAAACTCCACCTCAAGTCCTCCTCTAGGTCTGCTTTGGAGGGAACCCAACCTAAGACAATTGGAAGTAGGGGACTCAGCGTCATCTTGTCAGGTTGCTTTCCGCTCAGTGACCAATTACCTATAAAAATGGTGTTGAATTTTTAGAAGTATGAAATGCATGAAAAATAATTTTATTCACCATATTAACATTATCATCCCACAATAAAGACTGAGTTTACTGCAGCTTAAAGAAAGCTAGACTGTAATCCATTAAAAGACTACTATCTTGTGGATCATAACATACATGATTAGGGCTGTTTCTCTAACTTAAAATAGAATCCCCCCCGCCCCCATCACCCTCATTCCCATTTCTGCTTTATTTTTATCCATAGTATGTATCACTTTCTACCGTATCACATAGTTTATTTATTAAACTTATTATTTGTCTTCCTCCCTTAGAAATATTTCTTGTTTGCTGATGTACTCCCATGCCTAGAATAAAGCCTAATACACAATAGGCACTAAGTAAATATTTGTTGAGTGAGTAAATGGATGAAGGCTTCTTATATAGAAGCTAATCATAATCAGAAGATTGTTTGGTGAGCATGGAATCCAAACTAGGGAAACTACAATTTTTAAAAAGAATAAATGGTATAAGTCTTCCTTCCTTCCTTCCTTCCTTCCTTCCTTCCTTCCTTCCCTCCCTCCCTCCCTCCCTCCCTTCCTTCCTTCCCTCCTTCCTCAAAAAATGAATTGTTTATTTACAAGACTTGAAATTCAATGGATTCTGAATTTAAATGATAATTACATCAGAAAAAATTTAAAACACCTACGAGGGCTTCCCTGGTGGCACATTGGCAGGTGGATTCTGCATTGGCAGAATCCTCCTGCCAATGCAGGGGACACGGGTTCGAGCCCTGGTCCAGGAAGATCCACATGCCGCAGAGCAGCTAAGCCCGCGAGCCACAGCTACTGAGCCCACGTGCCACAACTACTGAAGCCCAAGCACCCAGAGCCCATGCTCCACAACAAGAAGCCACCACAATGAGAAGCCTGTGCATCGCAACAAAGAGTAGCCGCTGCTCATTGCTACTAGAGAAAGCCCGTGTGCAGCAACGAAGACCCAACGCAGCCAAAAATAAATAAATAAATAAATAAAACACCTACCAATGTGCTAAACATACTATATCCATGTGTCGCTTAATCTTCACAGAGCCCTATGAAATAAGCATTATTGTTCCCATTTTACTCATGAGGGAACTCAGGCTCTGAGAGGCTAAGTGATATGCCCAAGCAGACAGCTGAGTAAGGGTCAGAGCCTGATCTTGAACCGGAATGAATCTGGAACCTCTAATGAGTGGAACTGGGTAAAATTCACCTTTTCGACTAGAGATTTAGTGACTGTTGTTGTCATTACCAAACTGGCCAACAGGCAGTGGTTCTCAAGCTTGGCTGCACATTGGAATCACTTGGGGGAGTTTTAAAAGTCCTGATGCCTGGGTAACTCCTCATACCAAATAGATCAGAATATCCGGAGGAGGGACTAAGTATCAGGATTTTTTTAAAGCAATCCTGAGATGATTCGAATGTGGGGCAAAGTTTGGGAACCACTGCCACCAGTGGTGGGACCTCCACACATTTGCTGGGGCACTGGAAACAACGGGAATAAAAGCAGGTGTTCCTCTGCTCTTAGAGACAAGCAGCTGGTTCCTGTTTACATTTTCTCTTCTCGGGAGCTGTGAAGCAAATCTCCTATTTACACAGTGTGCATTAAAAGCCCATGAGAGTCCACTTTGGAAAACTGGCCTATTTTTTTCAAATTAATTTCAGCTTCCTTTGGAAAAAAATAGCTCATGGCTGAGGTAATATGGCACAAGCCTTAAAACATATGCTGAAGCAGATGGGAAGAGGGCCAGAGTCAAGATGCAGCCCTATTTTTCTGGCTGTTCTGGTTCTCAGCCCTGCAAGAGAAATATCCTTTATTACACATGAATTTGTCCTGATCCTGATATGCTCCCCTGACCTGCAAACATCCCCCTCAACAAAACCAAACCAAACCAAGACAAAACAAACAACTCTGTAGAAATCAATAGCTTTAACCTACTGAATATTGGATATACTAAAGATATTAGATGTTTGAAAAGAGTGCTTATGAAAATTGTTTGATATAATGCTTAAAATTCCATATAATAAAGATTATATGATTATAGGTTTGAACAAAGCAACTGATACTGGTATCATGGATGTCAAGGTGGGCCCCAGAGCCATTCAATTAAAGAATTTTTGTGGGAATTCCCTGGTGGTCCAGTGGTTAGGACTTGGCGCTTTCATTGCCGAGGGCCTGGGTTCAATCCCTGGTCAGGGAAATAAGATCTCACAAGCTGGGCTTCCCTGGTGGCACAGTGGTTAAGAATATGCCTGCTAATGCAGGGGACACGGGTTCGAGCCCTGGTCCAGGAAGATCCCACATGCCGCAGAGCAACTAAACCTGTGTACCACAACTACTGAGCCTGTGCTCTAGAGCCCGCGAGCCACAACTACTGAGCCCACGTGCCACAACTGCTGCCTAGAGCCCATGCTCTGCAACAAGAGAAGCCACAGCAATGAGAAGCTCGTGCACTGCAACAATGAGTAGCCCCCACTCGCACAACTAGAGAAAGCCCACGGGCAGCAACAAAAACCCAACGCAGCCCCCCCCCCACAAAAAAATAATAATAATGATCCCACAAGCCGAATGGCGCTGCCAAAAAAAAAAAAAAGAACTTGTGCAAAATGATGCCATTTGACGTGCCTGCGAGATGCAGCATGGGATGCTGGGATGAGCGCTGGTGGGAGTCAAGGGACAGAAGTTCAAGCCCCAGCTCTGCCACTCTTTGCCTATGAGCTCTTGGGCGAGACTGTTCATTTTCTAAGGCTTGGTTTACTTATTTGTAAATTAAGGAGTTAATTCTGAAAAGAAGATCTGCGGTTTCTGTATATGGGGAGAAATTCTCCTTTGCTGTCCTGGAAAATCCTGTGTTGGTGGTAGGTCTCTGGCCTGCCTTAGCTCCTGGCACACTTGCTGACTCATAGGGAAGAAGACGGCCTCACTATTTTTGGACATTTCCAACAGAATGCCTTGGGGCTTGAATAAAGACACGAATTCTCCCCTCCTGTGTTGCTTTAAAAATAAAAGCATCCCCGTGAGTTAGTCAACTTATTATCAATTTATTAATTAAATAAGCTGTTTTCTCTTTTCTGGCTTCTGTAAAGAAGATACGGGGGGACTTCCCTGGTGGCGCAGTGGTTAAGAATCCACCTGTCAGTGCAGGGGACACGGGTTCAAGCCCTGGTCTGGGAAGATCCCACATGCCGAAGAGCAACTAAGTCTGTACGCCCCAACTACTGAGCCTGTGCTCTAGAGTCCGCGAGCCACAACTAGTGAGTCCGCATGCCTGGAGCCCGTGCTCCACAAGAGAAGCCACTGCTATGAGAAGCCACACACTGCAATGAAGAGTAGCCCCTACTCGCTGCAACTAGAGAAAGCCTGCATGCAGCAACGAAGACCCAACACAGCCAAAAATAAATAAATAAATAAAGTTTTAAAAAGATTAAAAAAAAAAAAAGATAGGGGAATGATAGGATATTTAGGGGAAAGTTATCTTAGAGATGACCTTTTCATCTTAATTCCATTATCTAGCCTAGCCATAAACTTGACAAATGATAGCATTGGAATGAGTTTATGGGTATTGTAATGCTTATTTCACCCCTTGGATGATTTTTTAAGATTTTCAGTGACTCATAGAGCAGAAGTGAATGAGTAACATCAAACTGGCAAAAAGAGCCCCACTTAGATCATGGAATAAAACTTTAAAGTTCTTCGGTCTCCAGAGAGCAATTTATTTGAAAAATTAAGCACCATTATAGATATGGTTGAAATTGGAGTAAATTTGACTTCATTGGCATATCCCTATATTTAGGAATAATTATCAAATCATTCAAATAACTGCACCAACTAGAAATCGATATCTTAAAATATTATTCTTAGTGTGAGTCCCTGTAGAAAGCAAGGGTTTAAATAGTCTAAAAATATTTTCAAAGGTGAACGTGTCATTTTTCATCACTGGTAATTAAATTGGATTTTTTACATTTAGCCTGAAGTGAGATGCATGTAAACTTGCTTTGTAAGTTGAAGAGTGACATAAATGTAGTTTGTTGTTGTTGTTATTCCTCTTCCTCACAGGCCTCAGCATATGCTTGGCATGGTTAATCAATATTCGCTTTTGTTGGATGGGGCCATCACTTCACATCGCAAGACCAAAACAGACTCCCTACAGATATTCCTGCCAATGTGTCCTGCTTATAATTATTTCCTTAAGTGGTTTTAGCTATTACCTCATCTCTTGCTCTGCTCTGTAATGTCCTCCAGCTTTCTCTCTGAAGGGAGCCTCTTCTGCACGCTGCTGACTCATCAGTAAGGGAGAGACATATGTGGCTTGCGTTGTATTTGCCTACATATGACTTAAGTTCTAAGGTCATTTCAGAGCTTGCCTGAGTCCTCAAAGGCAGGCATTGGTCCTTAAATTCCTTCTGTAGCTTTCTGAGCACAGTGTCAGACATGCCATTGGAATAAATGTTTATTTATTGCTGAATAAATGTCTCAAGAAACCCAGCCAACCCTGCCTTCACCCACGTAGATTCTTTTATTTTTCTGCCTAGAGACAACAGGTGTTTTCTCCCTGGGTTTTATAACAGAGAAGCAAAATAGCCTTTGAGAAAAGTGCAAATAAAGCAACTGTGAATACAAAGATACATGTCATAATATGTCCTTTTGGGCATTAATTACATCTTTTCCAAGAAATGTTGGCCCTTGGCTTAAGCTCAGTTTGGTGTTTTCTAAACCATACTAGAATCAGTTTTTCTTATCCCAGAGTAAATAGGATCAGGGGTAGCATGAGTAAATTAAGTCTCTAAATAATGGGGGGGGGGGACTAATTTTAGCCCCAATCCCTACACTTTTCCTAATGTTTCAGGAGAGCCATTACAAAGATTAACACTAACTGGATGGAGTTTTACTCTTCTCTCTCCCCGTTATTACCTGATGGAAATCCTAATGAGAAATCTAACCTCATCATTAGTCTCCACACACTCACACCCTAAATAGGAAGTAGTGGGCTACCAAGAATCAACTCCTTCATATTCCTTTTTTACATAATGCTTTCCTAAAACAAGTAAGAGACCTGGTAGCACCCATTCCTAGGGATATTTGCACAACGATATAAGGTGTCGTCCTAAGCAATGAGCATACTGCCTCAGTGAGTCAGTTGAACTAGATAGATATGGCTTGCTCTGTTCTAGGGAAGGATGGTCATCACACGTGGGTTACTCCCGGAGGAGATGATCCAGGCACACTGAGCTGTAGTCCTTTGTGCTGCCCAATTCCTAGCTCTCTATCTCAGGCCACAGGACCACTCTTTTCCTGCTTAGCTATCTTTCAAAAGTTTACCACTCATCCTCCACCTCACATCCATTAGGATGGCCACCATAAAAACAAAACAAAACAAAAAACCACCAGAAAATAAAAGTGTTGGTGAGGATATGGAGAAACTGGAACTTTTGCACACTGTTGGTGGGAATGTAAAAGGGTGAAACCACTATGGAAAACAGTGGTTTCTCAAAAAATTAAAAATAGAATTATCATATGATCTAGAAATTCCACTTCTAGGAATATTCCCCCTGCCCAAATTGAATATTTTTTAGTCTTGAGATATTTGTTCAGAGGAGCATTATTTACAATAGCCAAAATGTGGAAGCAACACAAGTGTCCATAGGCAAATAGATGGATAAACAAAATGTGGTATATACATTCAATGGGCTATTACTCAGCCTGAAAAAGGAAGGAAATTCTTACACTCATTACAACATAGATGAAGCTTGAGGACATTATGTTAAGTGAAATAAGCTGGTCGCAAAAGAACAAATGCTGCATGATTCCACTTATCTGAAGTACCTAGAGTAGTCAAACTCATAGAGATGGAAAGTAGAATGGTGGTTGCCAGGGGCTGAAGAGGGATGGGGAATGGGGAGTTACTATTTAATGAGTTTAGAGTTTCAATTTTGCAAGATGAAAAGAGTTCTGGAAATGGATGGTGGTGATGGTAGCACAATGATATGAATGTACTTAATGCCACTGAACTGTACACTTAAAAATGCTACAATGGTAAATTTTGTTATGTATATTTTACTATAATTTTAAAAAGATATTAAAAAAAGTTTACCACTCATCCAAAGTGGGCCTAGGATTGATTGGAAGTATCAAGGCAGCATGACTGGTCAGCAAAGGCGACACATATATCACCAATTCCTCGTTTCCATGCCCATGACAAACATTATTAATTAATCATCGTAACATTCTTTCCTTCTGAGTCTAGATGCAACCTCATAATCTTTCCCAGCATAGGCTACTAGCAAACAATTAGAGTTCATACGTCAGTAATGTCAATATAGGAGAAAATTGTGGTGGTCTATGAAATCCATCCTAGAGAGAAGAAGGGTGTAATAATCTAAAACTTCATGATATAGGAAAAATCGACATGAACTTGATATATTAAGAAAAAATTTCTTTTTCGGCCCTGTGTCAAAAAGTCCCAATAACTGGAATACAAGCAGTACCTTTGGCCAATATCATCACTCATTTGAACTCATGTAACTAAGGTTGGATTTTCTATATTTTCTACATAAAGGAAAGAGAACTCTTTGAAGGAGAATTGATTTCAAGTTTTGGGACAGGAAAATTCAGAGTAGGTCTAGAATAGCCTGTTTAGGAGTTTGGGATTAACAGATACACACTGCTATATATAAATAAACAACACGGACCTACTGTATAGCACAGGGAACTATATTCAGTATCTTGTAATAACCTATAATGGAAAAGAATCTGAAAATATATATATATATATATATTTTGCTGTATACCTAAAACTAATACAACATTTTTCTGTAGTTCAGTTAAAAAAAAAATAGCCTGTTGTTGCCAGAGAGAATAGCTGCTTTAAAAACCACTGGGTACAGGGCAAAAAGGACAAAGGAGAAACTTGGAAGCAGGGTTACTGCCCAAGCTACACCAATTTAAACAGAAAAATCATCATCGTCATCATTATCATCATTAACTGGAACAACTTACATAAATGGAGAAATTTAATATAAAGTGTTAACAAAGAGTAGTAATATAAGAGAGAAATAGTTTGTACTTTTATTGCTGTTAAGTTACAAGGTATTAAATACATAGCTAGCTTCTTTCTTTTCTACTTAATACATAGACACTGTTAAGCATGGGTCTATTATCAAGTATGAATGTGAACCTGTTTCTATCTGTATGAGCAAGAGAGATTGGGAACTTGTATGTGGGCCAAGCAGTCTCTTCAAAATTAAGAGCTATACCATGAACATGATCAGCTTTTGTGGTCTCATATCATATTACAGCAAGGAATAAGCAAAGTCCGTCAGTTCATTGCCACTAATGATTATATGTAATGAACAATGAAAAGGGAGCCCAATGGTGTGTTTCCAGATGATAAATTAGCTGAATGTCGCACTTGCTACCCCCTCCCCCAAGAGAGCAATGACCCATTCCCTCAGCTATCAGGGAAGGAAACCTCTAGATGACCCTACTAATGAGATACAGAAAAGATATAAATAGGGTTCCAGTTATACCAAAGAGTTCAATATATCATGACAAAAAAATAAAGTAGGTTTAAGCCATCTGTTCACAGCTTCTGGTAAAGACACTGAGTTTCAGAAAAAGAATATCTATCTGAGATACAGACATAAATGTTCTGTGATGTAACCAGCACACTTTGTAATTAAAGGGGCTTGAAACACTGGACTGTGCAACCAGATCCCACATCCTGACCTGAAATCAGAGGGTTAATGACTTTGAACTTGCAACTTCATAGGGTCTTTTTCTTTGGGTATAGTAAAGTTTCTCAAACCTTGGAAGATGTGAATTTATATCATATAGACTTACTAGAGCTAAGTAAAAATTTGACCCCAGGAATGTGTTAAGAATAAGGATAAAAACAAGTTTTATAATTACTGGGCTAGTTTAGTGTGTGCTTTTTTGCTTTTTAAGGTATTTAGGTTATTTAAAGAAATGTAATATATTTGATTTATGATTTTTAATCAATTCTTTGAAAGTGTCAGATTGCAATCAGTATAAATGATGAAGAAAACTTGCTTTGTTAAGTCCATAAATTTTGTTGACTTTGTTAAATAAGTAGTATGTGACTATTAAAAGGAGTGTCAATTATGTTTAAATGAATATTGCTTAATAAATTCATAAGATCATAAATTGGACATTGAACAATGCACAAATGGTCATGAGTGTTCCTCCCAAAGTGCAAAAGCCCATTGGACGTTAAAGTCCATCAAAAGATGAAACCAGTTTGCCATTCCAGGAGACTCAAGACCATTAAAAAAATTGCTATTCAAATAAAGGTACCACGTACGGAATCTTCTGTTTACAGATGATGTTAATTTCTCTGATTTGGTGGGGCTTGACTTTTGGATGACCCTTCAAGTGAAAGTTTTTGCTTCCCCAATTTCATTGTCAACGTAGAGCTGTCAATTCCATACCTTTTGGCTCATCTGTCTTTCCTCTTGGGCTGGAGTCATCATATTTTGTGGAATCCTTCAAGGTTCCATATTCCTTTTCCATCTTAGCAGCTTCTTCCTTGGTACTGTCTGTTTCTTCATGACTCTTCTCTGATGGCACTGTAATCAGATTGTGCACTATTATAACCCTATTTCCTATCTATTAATTAATTCCTAGTGTAGAAATAAATTTTATTAAAAAGGTATAGTTTGAGGTCAGATCATTTTTTGAGCTGAAAGAGATCTTAGTGATTATCTAGTGTGACTCCTCCCTCCCCACCATTTCACAGAAGAGGAAACTGAGGCCCAAAGCGGGGAGAGATGTGCCGAAGGCCACCCGTTGAGTTAGCAGAAGAGCTGGGCCAACACCCCCCAACCCCAGCTTTCTGGATTCTGGTTGCGTTTTTTCTGTTCTGCCACACTGTGTTATTAGAGTGTAGATTATTCTCCTTATTTTAATCAATGTTGGCATTCAAGTGGGATAGGTCACTTTCCAAAGTAAATTTGAGTCTTGATTCCAAATGAAAATAACTCTGTAGTTGCCCCATCTCTCCTTGATGTTGTTTTTGAAGAACAGTCTGTTACTCAGAGTAGCACCTAAGGGTTTGGAGCTATGGCTGGACTTCTCTCCGGCCTCTTTCTTCATACTCCCTTATCCCTGGTCACCCTAATGCAAAGAAGAGTATTGGACCCTTGCTGTCAATAATAATGCTTGCTCACTTCTCACTTAAAAATAACTATACTTCCTTCTAGAAATCCTATATTGAATTAAAGAATCATAAAACTTGAAGTAGGTAACCCCTTGAAAACAATGGTAATGCATGCCTGTAGTCAGTAAAATAGGGAATGTCAAGCAGTCTAATGATAAGCTTTTTTCTTTTTTCAATAAAAGGTTTATTACTACAGAAAAATAGGAAAAAAGAAAAATCAGTTATTGTCTCATTAAACATCCACTACTAGTGTTGTAGTATATATATATATACTTTTTTGATGCATATTTTTTTCATACTTGTGGCACAGTTTTGTTCCTTGCTTTTGTCATTAGCATCATTATGGAAGAATGTTTCCAGGTTATTAAAAACTGCTTGAAAACATCATTTTAAAGGGCTGTATATTCTATCAAATATAGGTACATAATTTCTGTGATAGGGACACAAAATTAAAGTGTAAGAGTTTGTGATCTTTTCTCTTTTTGCGCCTTCCTCATCCCTGAAATTCTCCTTTGCACAGACAGCTCTGCTCCATGGTGTTCGCCACGCTAAGCAGGGTGATGGGTAGAGATGCAGAAGTGAAGAAACCAAGAGAAGGGCATAAATCATACCACACGGGGGCACAGACTGTCCCAGAGGAGAGAGAAGAGCTGGGAGGGGACAGCAGGAGGGGACAGAGGGTCAGGGACAGTGGTGATCTGGGGAGAGAAAACAGATGCCTAAAGGAGAATTTTAGGAAGGATTGCTCAACTTGTGATATAGCTCTCACCTTTGCCCACCAGCCACCACTTCAGTAAAGTCCTCATTTCTTTTCAATGCTTCTTGGGATTAAATTTCTGTGCTGACTAGCCAAGGTTATAGCTACTTAATCCCATGGTTGGATTTCAGGTTTTCAAACTTTTTGAAATCTGTAATTCTTTATCAGTGTTTATTGAAGTTCATGATTTACCACTCAAAAGGGTTATTTTGCTAAAAGCTGGGGGAAGAATACTAAAATAAATCATACCTGGGAAAAGCTTGCTCTTATTGTCAGTAACATTTTTTTCTAGCTTGTTCTTGGTCTGAAGAGCAATTGTTTCATCCAAGTTTTCTGGAGGGGAGAGGAGAAGAAATAAAATTTTATGTCCTAAAAGGCGATTTCAAAGTTTTACTAAAAATGTTTAAATCTCACCAGAAATAGCACAACAGCAATTCCACAATATTAGCACTGCTAGTAAGGGGCTTTGATATGGATTATATTTCATTGACTCTCAAGATGGAAAGGCATACAATTTGAGATCCTCAAGTTCAGCTTCCTACTCAGTTAATTGCAGAAGTCCCTTCCACATTTCTGTGACCACTGTTAGAAAACATCCAGGATTGGGGCCTATAATGGACAGCTGTGGTTTTGGCCTACTCAACGCCTTCTGGTAACTACACCTTGATTTTCCTCTGGAGAACCCAGACCTCTCCCACTTTCAGCATATTTGCTCCACTGGTGGCTGAATAACCCAGGCCTGGCTCCTCCAGCCCTCAGGCTATGGTGATTGGTTCAAGTAGGAGCACATGACTCAAGCCAGGCCAGTGAGATTCAATGCTAAGAGAAAGAGGCTCTCTTTCCACTAGGATTACTATACTGGGCGGATGTGAGATTGGGGCTGTACCAGCCATCTTGTCTCCAGAATGGAGCAGTTTATCTGGAATGAATCAACATACAAAAAGTCAGTGAGATGGGGAGGGATAGATTCCTCACACTGTGGTGGGCTTCACAAACCTGAAGCCAGACTACCCCCGCCCCTGGACTTTTCAGTTACATGAGGAAATAAATTCCCTTGTTGCTTAAGCCAAACAGTTGGATTTCTGTCATTCAGGGCTCTCACTAATTCATGAGGCAGCCAGTTCTATTGTTAGTCTTAAAAAATATTTTTTTCACTGATAGAACAGTGTAAGTTTAAGATACAGTACAAAATACTGATCTGATACACTTATATTCTGCAAAATGATTACCACGGTTAGCTAACACCTCCATCATGTTAGATGTCTTAAGGGCGAGAATTTCTCTATTCATATTAAGCTGAAATCTGTATTCTTGTCTTTGTCCTAATTCTGCTCTTTGGAGTAACATCTTGTAGGTGTTACCAGGCAGGAATCTAGACTGTGACCACCTCAAGGCAGTCAATGAATTAGAATCCACAACCCTGGTATTCAGTTATTTAACCAGTCACATATCCATCTTACTAATAGGACAGGGCTATTTGCAAACAAGCATTTCTTTGCAATTAGTCTATAAAGATTCCATTATTACTTTGTATTACTTCTCCCCAAGAAAATTCTTCCTTCTACCCTACCCCATCCCTTTTTGAGAAGAAAATCAGGATATCCTATTGTGTGACACATTCTGCTTTCTTCTTTGAAATAGCGACCACAGCTGGCAAACTTTGTAGTCACCATACATTGTTGGGAGCAGAACAGAAGGGTAGATCACTGATCATTGTTTGTCACATGCTGAGATGGAGGAGAGGAGGTTAGTTAATCCTCTCTCTTCTACCCATGCTGCCCCTGAGCCCTCGAGGCTCTGAGGGTGTAGCTTCATGGCAGCGACAGTCAAAAGCCAACATGCTTGTACAGAAAAATTCTCTATATACAACTCATTTTCTGATTGTAAAAGTTATATACGAAAATGAACAGAAAATTATAAGGAAAAAATAACACTTACTATGCCCAGATAATGTTTTGGTATATTTCTTTCCAACATTTTTTTTTTCCAACTTTCTTTCTTTATGCATATCCATTTTTTAACACCAAAATTAAGGTCATATTCTAAATGGCTTTAAGCATTCAATAGTATATCATGAACATTTCCCCCATCATTAGTCTTTATAAACAATATTTATTTATTTATTGTTTATAAACACTATAATTATTAAAAATTTGTTTATAAAATATTGTTTATAAACAATATTAAAACACAATTTATAAACATGCAATGATTAAAAACGCAAACATTAAAAAATAAAATTTAGTCTAAATAAGAATTAATAATTTATTTATTTATTATTTATTTTATTTCTTTTAAAGTTTGTGGGTTTTTTAAAAATTTATTTTTATTTTATTTATCTTCGGCTGTGTTGGGTCTTCGTTTCTGTGTGAGGGCTTTCTCTAGCTGTGGCAAGCGGGGGCCACTCTTCATCGCGGTGCGCGGGCCTCTCACTATCGCGGCCTCTCTTGTTGCGGAGCACAGGCTCCAGACGCGCAGGCTCAGTAATTGTGGCTCACGGGCCTAGTTGCTCCGCGGCATGTGGGATCTTCCCAGACCAGGGCTCGAACCTGTGTCCCCTGCATTGGCAGGCAGACTCTCAACCACTGCGCCACCAGGGAAGCCCAAGAATTAATAATTTATATAGTCTCCTCTTGTGGGGTAGCAAGTTTATTTCTATTGTTTTGTTTCTATAAGCCAGTGCTGTCCAATAGAACTTTCTGCAATGATGGAAATACTCACTTCTGTGCTGTTCAGTATGGTAGCCACAAGCTACCTGTGGCAAGTGAGCACTTGAAATATGCCTAGAGCAACTGAGAAACCAGATTTTTAATTTTGCTTCATTTTAATTACTGTTAATTTAAATAGCAACATGTCACTATCACACTGGACAGCACAGCTATAAATAATAGTGGAAATATCTGGCTTGCACACAAGCCTTTGCGGCATCTCTGATTTATTTCCATAGGATAAATGACTTAAGTGTGAAATGTGAGTCACAGGGTATTGATATGAAACAATGATTGATTTGAAACAATGTTTTAGATCTACTATTAAGTGGGTAAAGTAGTCCACAAAGCACAGTGTGTAACTTAAGCCCATTTTTTGTTAAATAAGATAAAAGAAAAAAATGACATAGGTATGTATGTGTATGTGCGTGCACACGCACACACACACACACACAAAAACATCTGGAAGGATATAAATCAGACTGTTACTGGATGCTAGTATTATGAGTGATTTTTCACTGTCTTTTAATATCTTTTTGCATTGACTGATTTTTTAAAATAAATATGTTCTTTTATAATCAGAAAAAAAACAGTAAAACTAGTTTTCATGTAGAAAAAAATGGCATTTATACAGAACAACTCTGGATTACTCTATCCTATGAGATTTTCTCTTCCATTTAATTCTCCCTCCCCCATCAGTGATCAGAGTAAGGGGCCATGAGTTCATCTTGCCCAAAGGACCTCTGAGATGAATGGTATTTGGTGATTAACTAAACCAAGCAGGAAAACAAAAGGCTTTTCTTCTTTTAACAACCTACATGCAGAATCAAAGATTGTTTAAGCTGATCTATAAAGTTCAAGGAATCAAAGGGCCAGTTAGTAAGTATTTTTCTATAAAGGGCCACTTAGTAAGTATTTTTGGCTTTGCAGGCCATATGCAGCTACTCAGCGTTGTCATGGTAGCACAAAAGTAGCCATGGACAACACTAAAACAAAGAAGCACAGCTGTGTTCCAATAAAACTTGATTACGGATGCTGAAATTTGAATTTTATGTAGTTTTCTCATGTCACAAAACACTATTATTTTGATTTTTTTTTCAACCATTAAAATAATATAAAAGCTATTTTTAGCTTGTGTGCTATACAAAGATAGGTGATGGGACAGATTGGCCCCTGGCCAGTAGTTTACCAGCCCCGGTTAGAGGTAACAGAGTCCTTTATTTCACAGATACAGAAACTGAGGCCCAGAAAGGTGAGTGCCTTCCCCAGCCTGACAGACCTGGTCTGAGGCAGAGCTGGGACCAGGAAGCAGAACTTCTGATGCCTAGTCCAGTGCTCCTTCCTCCTCACCACACACAGGCCTCACTGGTTAAAATCAAGACTCTTTTTGTCCCAACCATGCAAACACAATTGGAAAAAAAAAAAAAAAGTCAAATTTTAATAATATTGTCTCTGAGGAGATTATTCGAACATGTGAAAATGACAAAATATAACAAAGGCGAAATGTTTGTACTTGAACTGGATCTATAAATATAAAGAGTTGAAAACGTCTGGTTCATTTTATTTGTATGCGTTGTCAAGCTGGGCAATTCTGATTACCCAGATGATTCAGGCTACTTTGGCATAAATGATCAAATTAGTAAAATAATTGTTGCCCAATCTCTCATTCATTTTGGACAATGAAAACTAACCCCTGTGAAAACAAAAGAGGTAGGACTCTCACCAAGGTAGGAAACACCTTCTTCTGGAGATACGGTGCCATATTTTACCATCATCTTCACAAAGTCGATCAACGTTTTCATGATAGTAATCAGGGTTTCTTTCTCTTTTGCCTCTTTTTCTATATAAAAGAACAAAATAATTTTTTAGAAACTAGTGGAGTATAGCTTCATCTTTCAATGTTAATTTATGAAACTCAGCATCTTATTGAAATAGTTTTCCCTACATTTATAGCTAAACCATTAATAGCTAAAATATATTTAATTTCTGAAAAGCCCAAGACTTGATTGGGAATACAGAACAATGTACAGGTATACTGAACTTTTTCAGAAATGGGTAATTATAACTTCTCCAAAAAGGTTTACCTTAATCTAAAATATTTTATTGATAAGAGTAGATGATAAAGACAGTTTGCAACCTGAGATAATATAAACTCAAAAGGAAAGTTAGAAGATTGGTAACCCAACAACCTTTCTCTACTCTGGTCATATGTTTTTGAGGAAAGGAATGACCTGTTTTCATTAATCAAGCTTAATATTTGAAATAGGAACACACATGTTTATTTTTTAAATGCAATGTTGATTTTTTAACAGTAGTATATATTGCTTTCTAACATTTATTTCATTTGAAAGAATAAACGCATATAGTGAAAATATTCCAATGGTACAGAAATAAACAGTGAAAGCAATATTCTCTTCCTCTCCCTCCCCACAACTCCTACTTCCTATAGAGGCAACCACTATTAACAGTTTCTGGGAAACGCTTCACATTTGACATACTGTTCTGTATCTTGATAGAACAAGATGGCCAATGATTCCATAATAGTTCAGTGGCTATATTCATTCTAAAATCCGAAAAAAAAAAATCTATTTCCATTTTTGAAGGAAAGAAAAACTAAGTTGCTAGAGGACAGCTTCCCTATTCTTTCAGCTGCCAGGAAGGATTTTCTCTACATACTTCTAGCCTTTCCCCCCATTTTTTCATCCTCCTTACAGATGAGGTTGGTAGCCAACAGCCATTAGTCTACTTTTCTTGACGGATGGGGATTTGGAATCTTTCTTCTTTCCGTTCCCCTGGAACAGTGGAAGGCAGGGACCTGAAAAATGTGCCTGCTGTGCAGACTCAAACTCTTCCAGGATTGGCTGTTCCAAGAGCTAGACTGAGGGTACGGAGTAGACAAGCCCACTGCTGGCTCTCACACCAAGCTACATTCTACAACCCGGTCTGTACCAGTAGCAAAGATATTTTGGTTTTCTGTCTGTTTTAAAATTTCTCAATTGGTTCAGACCTTGGGTAAAAAAGATGGGTACTATCAAAGACCTCAGTGTACGTACTTAAATTAAAAGTCTATAAAAATAAAGGCAATAAGGAATGGAGGCAAGGAAACTGAAAGACAAAAACACACAAAATAAAGAATATTCCATACAGTGGAATCTTAAAAATACCACAAAAGTCACAAAGTTGGGAGAGAGGAAGGTGGGAGAAGAGGTGGGGGAGAGAAATCCTGGAAAAGGGCAGGTAAATAATAACTTCAGCAATCACATTATTTGCTCAAGGTCACATCCATATAAATATTTGGTATTATGCTGATACACTTCACTGACAAGAAATGACTCACCAGGATGACAGAGGTTCTGAGCTGGGTATCTGCCAACCAGTGGGGCAAGATGGATCGGAATAGACCCTCAAGATGTACAAGCCCTGCAGACACCAGCAGGGGGGCTGGTGCCATCTGGCCAATGTCTGGGATTGAAGGACCAAAGGATGCTCCCCAGAAATGAAGTCTACTCTAAGGTCACTTCTTGGGGAAAGATGTTACAATTACAGAAATCTTTATTACAAATGTTCAATCTGGGGATGAATCTTTAAACAGAAAGAAGAAAAGCTAGAAGGCAGCGCAGGGCAGCTATCTGGACAATAACAACAGAAAACTGGCACATTATTATCCTCCTTGCAGATTAACCAAAAATAAACATGAACTGAAATCTTCAGTCAACTTATTTTGGTGCACATATAAAAGAAAAGAGCGCAACACATTAAGGACTTTTTTTAAAAAAAAAAGCAGAACATTTCCCAAGCGTGTTTTGGGCTCCTGACCTTCATTAGTCCAATGTTTAGTTCAATTCATTTGAAGACAAGTTGAAAATATCTAAAAAGCAAAATTCTGAATCATTTAAAATCATTTAAAAATAATAACATAATAAATTATGTTCCATACACTTCTTACTAAGAGAGGAAAATAAAGCCTTTTTGAAAAGAGACTTGCAATAAAAGTTGAGGCTGAACTGGGTCAGGCTCTCTGATTCATCTCTATATGGGTACAAGGTTCACTACAATCCCAGGAACACAGCATGTGTTCAATACCTGTTTATTGAACAAATAAATGAACCCTCTGTTAACATGAAGATTAAATTATCCAGAAATTCCACCTTTCCTGATTACCCTTTCCTAAATATTTCCATGGCTAGTACACTTCTTCTGAAAAAAATCAATGTGAACTATTTTCCCCGAGGCCATAATATATGTCATTGATGGTTGAATTTAGAAATTGAAAACAGGAAGAAAAAAAACCCACCCACACATTTCCTGGAATTACTGTTTCTGTTCCACATGGTCAGAAAACAATGTTTACCTGAATCAATACTTTTCAGTAGTGCATAGAAGTTTGGGAAATACTGGAGTTCCTCAAAGTTGTCTTCACTGTAGGTTTTAGTTCTCCTTTCCAAGCCATTCGTCAAGGTTAAGGTGTTAGATACTGTTTCGTCATTTTCTCCATTAGCAAAACCATCTTGAATTGCTGCCATTGGAGTCTCCAGTGGGGGAAAAATCAATACAAAATAAACATTTTTGTTAGAATTGATGACAATCCAGGATGATTCTTTCCTCTGTGATGCCCTTGAATGTGAAGTGCAAGATTATCTCTTCCTTTGTAAGCTCCTGCAGGATCAAACTCTATTGCAGGAGTGTGGGCATCTAGTTACATGGGAAGGTCATTGGGATTTAGAGACAGGTGCTTGACCTGAAGACCCTGGCTCCTGCTCAGGGGAGAATAGACAGGTTCCTGCTCTGGCCAAGTTTCCCTCCACCAGTTCTCATGAGTGTTTCTTCATAAAACTGCCTTTCACCAAGGAGGGGAGCTTTGAGTTTATAGAATCTACCAAGAGGGATAGTGCCAAGATACAGGAAAGCCTGTCACAATGTCTAATACTAGCAGAGCAGTCATACCTTAGTGATTCCTGGGTGACATTTTAAACGCCAGCTGGGAGGGTACATAAGACTCTTTTTCCTAAACCTGATGTGTGTCCAGTGTTCCCTATCTTAATGATCCATTCTCCATTGAGTGAACTGGACAGAAATGTAAGAGCCTTTCTTGCCTCTTCTTCTTCATCTCCCTGCATTCGATCCATCAGTAGCCTTATTGGCCATACTGTCTAAATTTATCCCAAATTTGTACATTTCTCACTGTCTCCACTACCCCACTCTAGTCCAAGCTACCTTCACTCCTTACTTTTTAAGTGGTACACCACCCACCTTCCAATCTATTCCCAACCCTGCATTTTCCACATTCTAGCCAGTTATCTTTTTAAAAATATGATCATGTAACTCCTTTGCTTAAAATCCTTCAGTGTTTTCCCATTGCTTTTATGATAAAGATCAGAATCTCTACATGGCTGATAAGACCCTGCTGATCTGGCCTGGGTCCACCTCCCCAGTCCCATCTCTCATTGCTCTCTCTGTGTTTCAGCCACACTGTCCTTGTTTCAGTTACTTGGGTACTCCACACATCCTTCTCTACATATTGCCTATCATATTCACAAGTTAACTCCTATTCAGCCTTCAGTTTTTGGCTCAAGTCACCTCCTCCAGGAAGCCTTCCCCAAGCCTAAGTCCAAGACAGGTTCCTTTTTTATGAGGTCTAGTAGAACCATGTTTCTTTTCTCAGAGCACTTAATGCAGTCACAATTAAAATACATGACTGGGCTTTCCTGGTGGTGCAGTGGTTAAGAATCCGCCTGCCAATGCAGGGGACATGGGTTTGAGCCCTGGTCCAGGAAGATCCCACATGCCGTGGAGCAACTAACCCTGTGTGCTACAACTACTGAGCCTGAGCTCTAGAGCCTGTGAGCCACAACTACTGAGCCCACGTGCCACAACTACTGAAGCACACGTGCCTAGAGCCCGAGCTCTGCAACAAGAGAAGCCACCGCAACAAGAAGCCCGCGCACCGCAACGAAGAGTAGCCCCCACTCGCCGCAACTAGAGAAAGCCCGCGCGCAGCAATGAAGACCCAACACAGCCAAAAATAAATAAATAAGTAAATTTATTTATTAAAAAAATAAAATAAAATAAAATACATGACTATTTGAAGACCATCTACCTCTTCCCTTAGACCTTAAGCATCATGAGAGCAGGGATTATATCTTTTTAAATGAGCATTGTATCCCCAGTGTTTGGTACATAGGTGGTACCTCAATAAACATTTACTGAAAGAATATTTTGTTTGCATTTATGCATTTAGATAATATGAGTGAGCAGGTCAAGCATATGGACATTTTAGAGATGGGAAGTAAGGAGTACATAATGGGAGTGAAGGATCATGAAAATTGCTATGTCAGTTTTAGTTCAGTTTGGTAAGTTTGAGTAAAAGCCATGAGTTCTGTGATAAATCTAGATAGTTTTTTTTTAGGGTGGGTGGATCTTCAAAAGCTGTTTTTAAAAATGGCAGATGGTGGGGATTGGAAGTAGGGAGAGCAAAGGAGAATTTTTGGCTAGCAGTAAAAAACAAAACAAAAACAATCCATACCAATGTCTGTTTTCTAGCCTTCCCTAAAATAGGACCATAAGTCTATACACCCTTTTTCCTTGTATTTGGGATAGGATGTTGGAGAGCCATGGGGTATGGGTGCTCTGGTGGAGAAAATGAAAGGAGAGGTGAGGAGTTTGATATCCTCTTATATCCTCCTATAGTTAGCTCCATCTAGAAGTTTAAAAAGAATTCAAGGAGGAGAGAATGACTTAAGTAGTTTGGCTGAGGCCAAAGAAAAGATGAAGAGGCAGGGAGTCCAGCAAGGACAAGGACGAATGAATGGCAAGTCTAAGTAAAGGATGACCGACAGGCCTCTGAGCCAATGGAAAGAGGAAGGAGCAAGTGGAAGAACACAGGGTAGACAGAGAGGCAGCATGAGGCAACTAGCTCTGAGGAATATAAAAGCTGGTGTGGAAAAGGATCAAATCAGCCCAAGTTTCTTTTTTGGGGTTTTAGGAGCAGATGATGACATCCACTGTGAACAGAAGTTGGATACCAACTTCTGCTGTGAAATACTTGGATCCAGCACACTGTGATTATACGAATTATTATGTGAAATAACCGTTTCACAATATATTATGCGTTATTTTACTCTGGGGTATAAGGCATAATCTTTACTATGTAATATAACATGCATCTTTATATTATTTTCAAAGTGGAGTTCATTTATATCTTTTAACTCATTGGTATTTCATTAATGTATATATTTTAAGGGGGCTAAAAATGTCACATACCCCAGTTCTTATTTGGTACAAACTGAAGTATTAATTATACACAGATTGTATTAATTATATACAAATACAAGTATACACACACATCCATGCACATGCACATACACATACATAATAGATGCATATACATTTGCATATACATACCACTTTCTCTGGTATTTTTCCGGCCTGACTCTCAGTCCTGTTTGTTGGCTTACTGAGTTCCTCTTCATAACCGTTGGCTTCCTTAGAGATCAGTTTTTGTAAAACCTCTGCAACTTCATCTTCCAGTGTGTGTGCCTGGCTTTCTGTGATCTGTTATAGAGAGTCAAAACATATAACTGTTATTCCCATTTTTGTGATTTAAAAGAAAATCTAGACTAAACTCTTTAGTTGAACACCTATTTTTAGAAGACAAGAGAATGTTCTGGTCCCTCTTCTGAACATCCCTTGATTATGCCTCTACTACATGCTGGCCTTCACAGTGACTGCTCAGCACTCCTGGGAAGAAGTGTCTTTGGGCCCATTGTGCAAGCATCAGTCCTGTCTGTTGGATCCCACAGAATACTTAATTTGAGAAACAACTTGAGGGTTGTTTCTCAGTCCTCAGCTGCAGATCATAGTAGGTAACCTTTGAAACCTGTAAATTTAGTGCTTTCCTAAAGCCTGCCAGGTCTGTGTTAGTATCTGGGAGCCAAGCTGGGGCGGGGTCAGTTTGGATTGCTTAGGGCTTCCCAATCATTGCGTGGCTTTGCACATCTTACTTCCTTCTCATCTAACACATTTTTTTTTTTAAACTTCTGCTGGTTAAATCCTAACCATCCTTCTAAGCTCACTTCAAACACCTCCTCCTCTGAAGCTTTTCCTTATTGCACAACTGGATATAATCCATCCTCTGGCACACTGAACCACTCAGATGGTTCTTAGGCACCTTGCATCATGAGCACTTGTGTACTTGTCTAGTGCCTCTGGTAAACCATAAATTCCTAGAGGGAAAGAATGGTGTCTTACTTGTCCTCAAGACCCATGGTGACTGGTATAAAGTAGATGCATTATAAACATTTGGTTCTTTGAATGAAGTGGCTTGGCTTCTTAGCATATTCCAACCTAAGATTTGGTTTATTCTCATGCATATGACTTACTAGGCCAAGATTCAGCAGTTTAGAAACGATCTTGTCAAATACTCCTCTGTCATTTTCCTCATAAATCCTGGTAGCAATTTTCTGGACAATGTCTTCAGCAGTTAAAGAAGTTCCATCTAGTTGATGAAGTCCATCTGGATCATCTAGACAGAGCAATCACAACTTCACGTTGTGGTGATCACAGACCTATTTCTTGGATTACATTAGATTTATAATCTGTATCTTGTACACTCAAATATGTTTGGAATACGTTTAAGGTGGTGCTTAGTCCATGTAAACTCTTGGTTTAAAATAAAATTTGACTTCAAGTTAAGAACCTAGGATGATAATGGAAATTCTGAAAGCTTTTTATGTGATTATAAGAGGAAGATCTGAAAACAACCCAAAAGGCCTCTCCGTTTTTAGCACTAATAGTACAAAAAGTAAAATACTGTTAGATAGTATGCAGTATTGTTCAAAGCACCCTTCTATATATTATATAATTTGATATTCCATTTCCCCACAAGAGTAGATTGGTATTATCTGCACATGTACTCGCTTTGCAGGCAAATTCCTGGGCTGAGGGTGGGGAAATCTGCCTTACACCCAGAATCAGAGAGTATGTACTGAAGATTTTATGACTTACCTGGAATAACTGTTTACTTGTATGTGTCAGGGCACCTTTATGTAAGGCAGCTTAATGTGACAAGCCTCTTTCTCCAGAGAATAGGGAACTTATTTTATGTGCCTGGAATTTAAGCTTTTAAAATGTGATCACAGGTTTGCACAAAGCAATATGTAAATCTATGTAAATCTCAGCAGAGAAGCTTGCAGATATGTATCCTTGGCTTTCCTGGGAATACATTTGGCAGCAGTACTCCAGACTAAAGCAAGGGCTCTTCCTGAGGGAAAGGAAGGATACAGTAGGGTTGGTGGCAAGGAAGCTTTGCACTATGTCCACAGAGCACTCCCAGGAATTAATTGGTCTTTTCCAATCTATACCACATGGAACAGTATATTCATATATGCAAGTTTACAAGGCACTTAAACTGTCACTTCTAGGCAGCTTGGAAAGATCAGAAATTTAGCTCCAGTGATCCCTCTTGTTATCTATATATCCTTGGACCACTGTAAAGGAAGTTAATAAGAGTATCTATTTCATGGGATTGTGAGGATCAAATGGAATAAAATGTAAAAGCACCTTTTAAATTGCAAAGTATCGTATGAAAGTTAACGTAGTTTTATTATGATGGACCGTAGATTTGTACCTGAAATAAAGGAACTACAATTATCTTCTAGAGAAAATAGACATTGCATCCTTAGCCAAATCCTACCCTAATAATTCTGATCATATTCACTCGAAGAAAGAAGAACCTAGTACATGTTTCTATTCTGATTCTCTCCTTTTCTTCCATAGCTCCTGGGGATTCGTAGACTTTCTAGACTCTATGAAGCTGGAAGTATGTGCAGCCTCAGGCAGAATATCCTCTTCTTGGTGTTTGGAAAGAAGCTTAGGAAAATGAGCAGGGTGAGTACACACAGAGGGCTGGAAGTTCTCTGACAGTATATGACTGCTGAATTGTTGGCCAACCCATGAGCTGTGAGCCCTTTGAGTCCTGTGTAGCAGAGTGATGAATGAGCAGAAAAGTCCCTTAGAAAACCCTGTAAAATCAGTTCCCCTCCTGGCTGACTGAAAATTGGGTTCATCACCCATGTTTTTCAGGAGCAGAGACTCACTATCACTTAGGTCTGATTTTTCCACTTGTGGGTTGCAAGTCAGACTCTCGGGAATATGTGGAGCAGAAACTTCCCTGGGTCTATGCAGAGGTGGAAGCATTTATTTCCCTTCCCACTTATCCCTCGGGATCTGAAAAAGGAAGAATAGTGGTTGCCTGCTGAAGCTGGAAAATAAACGAGATGACTGTTTTTCAGTTCATTTACTTCACAACAGGAAGAACATTAGCAACACTCTGAAGAAACAGCCTCCTCCTCTGCATCGTTGTATTCTCTTGAGCCAGGAACTTCAGGGTCCCCTAGCAGAGCTTAGCTAGATGGGGTTGATAGTTGAGCAGTTGGGCAATGCTCCTTGCCTTCCAGTGATTTCCCCTGCTCCTCTACAATGGACAGAATTACTCAGAATGGCTTCTCTACTGCTGTGAAGGGGTGTTTCACCCTCCTATACAGACCTCAGAGGGAAACCAAACATGAGTTCAACATTTATAAGTTTTTAAAGCATTTACAACTCTAAGTGGATGCAAAAGGGCCTTGTTCAAAGTTGTCATCTGCTCAGTTACATTTGAATCTCCAGGCATCTAATATGGCACTTGACCTTCATTTATTCAATATATTTGTATTAAAGTCTTAATATGGGCCAGGACTGGAAATAGAGTGATAAAGAGTTTAGATGTGGTCCCTAACTGCACAGAGCTTACTGTCTAGCTCATAGACTGATACATAGTAATTGCTCAATGAATATTTGTTTGATGAATGCACACAGGAGCCACAAAGCACTATTTCCTAAAAGAAACTTACAAAAATCCTGAATCATACATACTGTAAAAAACACTGAGAATGAGAATTGGTGGGTCCTGTAGCACAAGCCCATTTACAGGTTTCCTAAAGGTATAAAAACACCCTGCAGAAGTTAGGCCCCTTGCCCTCCCTTCTGGGATGCAAGTCTGCATACCTCTGAGGTTCTAGTCACCTGAGTGGTCCCAAACCTTCTGGTTCCAGAATTACCAGGGTATGAGAGAAAATCAGCAATTCACTCATATCATTCTCTCCAAGAATCTTTTCTGTATACTCAAGTGGACTTAAAATGACCCCTAGGGTAAACCTAGAACCATCAAAACTAGCACTTGGTAGTTCTGAACCTATTTGCATGTTAATAAAATGTTGAACAATTTAAACATAAGTTGCTCAAGTTAGTGACAGATCACAAACAGATCTGCCTCTGTCTGCATGTACAGCCCATCTGACCAAAAAATGCAGTCAAACAAACTTTAGACTATTTTTTTATTTTATTAAATCAAATGGTCGATTCAATCAAAGTGGTTAAATCTATTTTTCATGGGGCTATGCCCAGTGCCTATTTATTTCTAGCCCAAATACTTTAGTTTAAAAAGTAGAATTCAAAAAAAAATTTCCCTGGGAATTCCCTTGTGGTCCAGTGGTTAGGACTCATCGCTTCCACTCCCATGGGTCCACGTTCAATCCCTGGTTGGGGAACTAATATCCCGCAAGCCACGCACAGCACAGCCAAAACAAAACAACAACAACAACAACAAAAACAAAACCCTCACACAAAAAAAACCAAAAAAATTTCCCTGAATAGTAAACAATATGAAATGTGTCAAAATATAGACCATCTCCCCCACCCCATACATATAAAACACACTTCTGAATTCTCCTCAGGCTACAATAGCCTATAAAAGTCAAATTTAATTGGCAGTTGTTTTCTGACAGAGATAATCAGTATAATTCTCTTGTGGTCCGTGGAAAAGAATTAAGACACATAAGAAAACCTGTAGTCACTCCTAAGCACCAGTACTCAGAATGGAAGACACACTGAGGAAGACCTCAATGCCTAGGTACAATAGTTAATTTATTCCCTCATGTATTCTTTTATTTGTGCATTTGTTCATTTATCAATTCATGCAACAAATTCACGAGCTCCAGACACTTGGACTACACCATCTCTGTTCTCATGGAGTTTTCAGTTTAGTTTAGGAGAAAAAGATAAATCATAAGTAGTCATACTCAAAGATGTAAAATTACAAACTGCAATAAGTGCCATGAAGGAAGGAAATAAGGTTTCTATCAGAAATCTTATGATATTTTGCTTGTACTAATAGTTAAACTGGAATGTTAAAATGAATTCAATAACATAAAATATAGAGAGTAGATTTAAATTTTTTTCAAAGCATCAGTAAAGTAACCTTTAAAGAGAAAATAAAATCTGGGCTTCTGTAGAGCTGGAGCTTTGCACATTATCAGTAAGTTTGGGCTTTATCTCAATTTTGGACATGACTAATAAAGGATTGTAAGTGTGTAAGAGATATTTTTAAAATATAGGACTTTCTCTTCACCCATAATGGGAAACTCCAAATTAGAGAAAATAGGTAGCAAAACTTCTTTTACCTTGAAATTTATGATCCAGTCCACTCTTAGTAGAATCATAATCATCAATCAGTCTTCGATTCTTGGTTGAATCAACATCTTCCAGGTTCAATTTATTATCATTTGGAGAACTTTTTACGGACTGTCTTTCTTTGTCATTCTTTTCCTTTTCGGTTATAGCCTTTAGCAGGTTCAAGTTATCAACAAAGGAATAATTGCTCTCACCTGGCTTGTTTTCTGGAAGAAAAGCCCCCGAGCCAGGCACATCCATTTTAGTTAAGCTTCTCATAGCCTACATTATTTAAATTAACATCAGTGTAATTTCTTATTACCTGAAGGGTATGTTTTTTTAACCTTGTCTGCTTCTGCTTCAGCAATCTGTGAAAGAAACAGGAGATAGACCTGGTTTTAAATCATTACTCCACCACTTACCAAATATGACAGCTCAATAATTTAATCTCCGTGGGATTTAGCTTTCTTGTTTGTAAAATGTAGTTAATAATTTCTATCTCAAAGTATGTCATAAGGATTAAATGAGATAAAATAAAGGGCAGGTGGTCTATAAATATTAATTACCACTCTGATAATATTGGTAAAAGATAAATCTCCGATAAAGAAATCTTACAATAGAATGGATGTGATGTTGAGCTTACTGGGTTATTATGCAGTCAGCTTTTTGTATTATACTGAACTCTATATTTAACTGTTGGGACAGAGAAATTACCAAAATTATATTTCCCTTCTTAATTTCAATGTTTATTATTAAGCTCCTGAGGTTTGTGAATTCAAAATGGCTAAAAATTCACAGCATAATTACATTAAATAATAATAACTAAAATAAAATGGAATAGCATTTATAATTTTACTTCTGACCTACCTGCTCATTCAGAGGTCTTTCTGCACTTAATTCTCTATTATGTAGGGGTTTGTCTGGAATAAACACACACAAATACAAATTTAATTGTTCATTGGAAAGACAATATGTCTCATTAAATAAAATCTTCAGGAAAAAGGAGAAATATTTTTGGATGACTGTGAAACAAAAATATATATTAACAAAGATTATCAAGATTATCCAATAACGATGATTATCAGTGTTGCCTTGCTTATTATCTTGGTGTATTTCCTGAGTTAATAGAATTACACTTTTTTTTTTTTGACCAGAAATCTAACATATTGTTCTAACAGTTGGTTTACCAGCTGTTTTCAACTAGACAGAGCATAGTCTGGATTGGTATTATTGGCACATTAAAAGCTTTCTTCATACACTGCACGTTTTATGAATAGAATATCTGAGAAAGGTTGTAAGGTGACTAGGAAAAAAAAAAAAAAACCCAAAACCAAAAAACAAGCCATATATTAGGCGGGAAAGCCACCTCCTCCCAATTTCAAAATAAGATCTTTCAAAACAACTTATGTTATTGTTCTATCATGTAAAAAGTGAGGGAGGAAAATCTGTCTTCTGGCTCTAAATTCGAACTGATTCTCTGTCAACATGCACGGATATGACGTGATCAGAAAATGAGGCAAGGTGATTTACAGCTCGCGGATTATACCAAGCTGTACCTTTTCATGGCGAAATTAAAGGGAGGTGGGAAGAAAAGCGTCCACGTACCTTGGCTGCCTGCCGGTTTGGGGAAAGCTTGAATTGGGCTGCTGTGGAGCACCAACACCACAATCCAAGTGCCGGTCCAAAGGAACCCCATTCTTCCACGCTTGGCTTCAGAAACAGCCTGGTGCCGGGCTCCCGGTGCTATAGCTTTTGTTATGAATGAAAAGGAGGCGTAAAAACAGGAAGAGCGAGGAGGGCGGGCGCGGGGAGGGCGAGTGGAGGGGACTCGGAGCTGGTGGAGCTCTCTGGGGCTCCGGAGTAAAGGGATTAGAAAGACTCTGGGCGCTCGGGACTCAGGTCTTCAGGTGGAGGAGAGCGCTGTCCGCCCCGTGGGTGCTGAAGTTCCTGTGACGCGGAGCGGGCAGCGGGTCTGCTAGGGCGTTGCCTTCTTCTCGCTCCCTCCTTGAGAGGAAGTGAGGATGGAAGCGCATGCTCCCTGCGAGCCAGAGGCGGGAAGGGATGGCGTCAGCGACTCCGATGCAGCTCCAATCCCCACAGGGAGTGGAAGGGGGGAGGACAACAGACTAGCTAGCGTATTTTCTGCGCCGCAGTCCTAGGGGTGCTCCTGCGCTCACGGTCACCTGGATTGCTGTAAGCGTGGACATCGTTGTCGTAACCTCCCAAGTAAACGTTACCTTAGGGACCAAATGCCTTCTCTGCCCGTGCACCTGTCAAGGAAAGCTACATAACCTTGTGCAAGGGGTTCTGCTCAGAGATTATTCTGGGATACCTTCTCTAAAAAGCCCTTCTTTCCATTCCACCTTCTGTACCTAAAAGGTAGATATAATTCTTATATTCTTAGAAAAGCCGTGCCTTTTGTGATTTGGGTTGACGTACCAGGGCTCCCTTGGTGCTCTTATTTGTGTCTCAGCTCTGTGGAGTCCTTTGAATTGGGATATTTAAGGAACATTCTTTCAAATAGATGCTGCAGCACACTCTCACTCTCCTAGATGAGGAAACAGAACAACAGCAACAAAAATCATTGTTTGTTCCCCTAAGGGTGAATATCCTCATCAGTCCAGGGTAGGTGAGAAATAGGGGGCCAGTTTCAATAAAAAATTTCCCCTTTCTCACCATGGGAAACCCCTCTTCAAGGAAAGAAAGGAAAAAAAAGAAAAGAAAAAAAAAAGCAGCAGTTTTGTAAAATTCTTCCCTAGGATTCAATTATGCCTAAGGACTTGGTTGTTCCAGCGTTCCTTGAAGAGAGTGGGTAGTTATGAAAAGCATTTTTCATCATAACTAGGTCAGGGAGGTTCTTCCTATATTTTGAGAATATTCCCAGAAGCCTAAGATTATTGCATAAAAGGAGCTATCAAAAGACTTTAAAATGATGAATACAAGCAACACTAATGTGAGCAGGGTGCTGAGTAAGCTGTTTAGTCTCTGATTTTTTTTTAAATTAATTAATTTATTTTTGGCTGTGTTGAGTCTTCGTTTCTGCGCGAGGGCTTTCTCTAGTTGCAGCAAGCGGGGCCACTCTTCATCGCGGTGCGCGGGCCTCTCACTGTCGCGGCCTCTCTTGTTGCGGAGCACAGGCTCCAGACGCGCAGGCTCAGTAGTTGTGGCTCACGGGCCCAGTTGCTCCGCGGCATGTGGGATCTTCCCAGACCAGGGCTCGAACCCGTGTCCCCTGCATTGGCAGGCGGATTCTCAACCACTGCGCCGCCAGGGAAGCCCTAGTCTCTGATTTTTAAACAGAGCTTGGACCCTTTCCTTTGGACTGTGGCATGCTGGGAACTAGTCTGAATAATGACCAAAGAGAAGAATTCAGCACAATCAGGCCTTTGATTTCTGCACCCCTGCTTTTCAAGGAGCAAGTTAGTTGTTCAAGTACCTAAAAATAAACAAATGAATCTCCCTCATTCTGGAGGTCTTTGAATTTGGATATCACTCAAATATTTTCTTTAAGAATCTAAAGAGTACTTTTGATCTAACACCTACTTCAAAACAAATAGTTGTTTCTTGGCAGTGATGACATAGCATTAATATCCCAGTAGGCTGAATAAAAAAAAATTGTCTCCCAATTTGAAATCCCAGCCAAGTGAAGGGAAAATTTCCTTATTTTCCTCTTCTTTAAAACAGAGGTGGCAGGCTCTGTTTACCTTAGAGTGTAATCGTGGAGAACAATTGAGTACATGTCTTGATCAAATCATTTTGATGCCAGGAATATTTTGACACAGCCTAAAAAATAAGTTATGAAGCGTTTTCAGCTTTTCAGAAACATTACCAAATATTAGGTGAAATAGCCAGTCACTGAGATTTACTCTGTCACCTCAGCCTCACTGCATCCTTTGTCCTGTCCTTAACTTACCCCTCCCCACAATGTATGTTTGCAGTTGGGAGGGACTCAGGATGGAATTAAGGGAAGGGATGGCTATTGAGCACAATGTATTGCTTGCCAAAAATGAAAAAGGTATTTGACTTTTCTCTGCCATTTGTACTCAAAGTGACTGTGTTAAATCTAAGAACATGTTCTGTTGCTGACCAAATGAGCTGTGGAGCACTAAGTAAACTGTAAGGCATGAATTCATTTACATTCCTCAGTCTTACGGATGTTTCTGCCAGACGTAGTATAGGTCTATGAGAGGAGTAATCCTAAGTTTCATTTATTCATTCATTCATTTAAGAGATATTTATTGAGTACTCAAAATGTACCAGGTATTGAGATAATTGCTGGGTATACAAAGATAAGTAAGGTATGGTCACTGCTGGTCTTACAGCCTGAAAGAAAGGACTGTGATTATAAAAGCACCACCACAACTATTTACTGAATAGGTTTCATGTGCTACACATTGATCTCACTTAAATGTAAGTGAACAAATAAACATGAGAGTGTGTTATGGGTTCCCTGTTGTACATGCAGAGTTCAGACGGGGTGCAAATAATGGAGTGAATGATCAGGAAAGGTTTCAAAGAGAAGATCTCTTTCCTTAATAATAAAAAATTAAGATGTCTGATTCTTGTGTGTAAGCACACTATAAACATTGAATAATATAAAAATATATGTTGAAGTTGCAAGACAAGTGTCACTGACACAGATCAGGTGATCATGAAATAGACAACATACAATGCACAGTGACTTTGTCAATGCTGCTTGTGTATGTGTGAACACACACGTGGATTGATTGTTGTATGCTCATTCACTGGTATAGAAGATGCCTTTTGTGCTGAGTCTTGAAGATAGAGATATTTGAACTTGTTTATATTTATTTGAGGAAAAATTTTATATTAATTATATAATTAATTTTATATTAATTATATTAATAATTTATTAATTTTAATTTATTAATGTTATAATTAATTTTATATTAATTATATAATTATATTAATTATTATTATAGAAAATTTCAAACACAAAAGGAGTAAAAAAACTGAAACAAACTCTTGGAATTCATTACCTAACTTCAATAATCATTAACTCATGACCACTGTTTTTATTTTATATTCCCAACCAATGGATGATTTACGTGTAAAAATCCCAAACTTCATATCATTTCATCCACAAGTATGTCAGTATGTTTACCTAAAAGATAAGGTTCTTTTTTGTCCTAGCATTACTGTAATACCTTTATCATATCTCATAATAATAATATTCCTTTAGTATCATCACATATCCAGTCAGAGTTCAAATTTCCCCACTTGCCTTATAAATATTTTTACAGATGGTTTGCTTACACCAGAATCCAAATAAGGCCATATGTTGCATTTGGTTGGCATGTGAGAGACCCATATGAGTATAAGATATTGCAAGGTTTTCTTTCCCTTCCCCAGACAAGTTGCTTCCTTAGAATACTGTGCACACTTCCAATGTAGCATGTATCCCATTGTGCTGCTTTTTGTACATGATTCTTTTCTCTTCATTTCAAAAATAATAAATATACACTGAAGGAAAAATTCTGAAAAGACAGTAAGCAAAAAGGGAGAAAAATCATCTGATAGAGATAACCACTGCTAACTTTGGGCATATTTCCTTTTGGTGCATGTTTTTCTAAGAAGATATTTTACACACATATTTATAAAATCGTATCTCTCACTGTAATTATCTCCTTACATATTTAGCTGTCTATCCCACTAAATTGTGAACTCTTTAAGGGAAAGGATCTTATCTTGCTTACCCTTCATTTCTCAGCCCTTCTTACAGCATCTGGAAATCCATTTGCTTAAGTAAATTAATGAAGTGATGAAGGGTTGCCTGTTTACCTTTGGTCTTCAAATGCTGAGACCATGATGGCTGTCCCACATTGGAGGATCATGACGGTCTTGCAGGGCCAGGAGCTGCCAGTTCCTTCAAGAGCTGTTAGTCACTCTGTCAGCATGATTATCCACTCAGCATTTTCTTTATAGAAGAGTAGTCTTGCAGAAGAGTATTCATGAAAGGCCTAAGAATAGAGAGCCAGAGCTGGCAAAGGCTCACACAGCTACAGAGCTATAGGAATGGATCCATTGCTGTTGAAAAGACTGACACAGGATGCCAACACTAGAGATGGCTACTGGTGTAGCTCAAAAGAGAAATGTGGAATCTGGAAATTCACCATTAGAGGAAAGTTGAAGTAACCAAGGATGACGGAAATGAGCAAATAAAAAGACTAAAACAAGGAAAGTAAAAACATGGAAGTGAAAAGAGTATATGAATAAAGAAAATGGGCCCAAATGACAAGATGTTATAGGCCACCTACAGAGCGCAAAGTGCCAACACTGAATCTGAGAGTGGGAAGGAGGAGAAGGCGGCTGGATGGCAAAGATTTTTGTTGTTCACTTACCTCGTTTGTACCATGATTGAACCAGATTGTGTCAATCTCTTGCTCCAGAGGTCATGGGAGGAATGTGTGAGTCATACAAGGGCTCTCTCCAGAGATACAAGTGTAGAGCAGTTTCCCAGAAGGAATCAGGGTGAGGGTGTAAGGCAAACAAAAACAACAGATGCTCACTACGCTGTAGAATGTAGTATTGATATTTAAGATAGATTAAACATTACTGAGTAAAAAAAATCAAGTTGCCTATTAGCGGTATGATTCCTATTATAAAAATTGTGTGTGTGTGCCTGTGTGTGCTCGTAAATAGTGATTTGAAAATTTTATTTCCCATAATGTCACAGTGGTTGCCAGGTTAGGATTCTTTTTCTTTGTTAATTAGGCAGTTCAGAATTCCTTGAATTTTCAACATGCATATGTATTCATTTTATAATCAGAAAAAAACCTCAATAAATCAATATAATCTATATTCAATTCAATTCAATAATTCAATTTTATATACTAAAAACATATTCTATTGTGTTTCAGACAATTGTAATGAATTATCTTCTTCTGGGATATGAGAATAGATTGTGATAAGGTCAGCAGAGGGGAAATTAAAATCTAGTACAAGGGTTTTTTTGTCTTTTATGACATTCTGCTACTACTTGAATGCCATTCTAAATGATTTTTACAGTGCGTGGTCATTGTTTATATTTCCTTTTTATTGTGACCTCCTTGAGGGGAGGAGCTGGTCAGGACTCATCTTTTTATCTTGGTGCCTAGTATATTATAAGGAAGTCAGTAAATGTTTGTCGAATGGAATTTTATCACCTTATGAATCTATCCATAGCAGTTCTCTTACATGAGGCTTGACACCTTTTCCCAAGCCACAGGTGTACCTCAAGTAGCCAAACTATGCCGGACACCATCCCTGTCTATCAGCCCTACCCATACTCTCCCTTTTCAGGGGCAAAGCCGCTAGATGGTCTGGGGCATGCTTGAGGTGGGCTAAGGCTTCCCAAGGGCTCCTCAGGTTACTACCCATCCTACACCCTCCCAGGCTCTGCAGCTGGCCTCTGTGGCACTGGGAATTAGGAATAGGGGATTATTCCAGGTTTTTTCCCTGTTCTGTAGTACAGGTTTCGGGGTTGTGGGGAAGGAAGATAAAGGATACAACCTGGGATTCCTTTCAGTAGGGTGTGTTCTAGGAGGATTTGCTAAATTACTGAGGGCATGTGTTTCCTTGTGGATCTTCACAAGGTACTAGTTGCAAGATGTGTTCAGCTTGCATGAAGTCCAGGCCATTCTTGACTTCCTCAAACACAGCAGGCCTACTTCTGCCTCAGGGCCTTTGCACTTGCTGCTTTCTCTTCTTGGAATGTTCTTCTTCCAGATAGTCCCAGGGCTTAATCCCTTACACAGATCATATTTTTGCTAAGAAGTCTCAGTCTTAGGAAGGCTTACTGTCTCAGGTCGAGTTCCCTGGGAAACAGACTCTGAAATGGAGATAAGCAGGCAGGCAGTTTTTAGGGTATTCTCTTGAATCAATACCTATGGAAGGGAAAAAATGGGAAGGATTTACCAGCAGGAGAAATTGAGCCACAATACAATATCAGTGGAGGCTTTAGCCAACCCTACAAGGAGGTCTAAAGATGAGATGATCCTTCAGAGCTGTCCGGAGTTGGAGCAAAAAAAGTAGGCCTTTATACTTCTGCATAGATCAGTCATTGGGTGTAGGCCTTCCCAGGAAGAAGTCAGAACCTTGGGTGAGGTGGTTCTTTTCAGCAGCTAGGGGAATAAGATTTTCAGTCCTGAAGTGGTTAGCATCTGAGCAGTGCATCCCAACCTTCACCACACATACCTTGACCCCCTTATTTAAAGTTGTACCCCCTGTCCTTACATGCTCCCTCCCCCTCCTCTGCCTTATATTTCTCCATTGCACTTACCATCTAACATACCACATAATTCACTTGTTGATTTTATTTATTATCTTTCTCCCCCAACTAGACTGTGAGATTCTTGTGGACAGGGATTTTGTGTATATACTTTTTTTTTCACTGCTGAATTTCAAGCATCTAGAATAGTGTCTGACATATAGTAAGTGCACAATACATATTGATGCCTGGAATATGCTTTAAAACCCCAAGAATATGCTTTAAGTTCCCAGGAATGGGAATTCCCTGGTGGTCCAGTGGTTAGGACTCTGTGCTTTCACTGCCTAGGGCCTGGGTTCAATCCCTGGTTGGGGAACTAAGATCCTGCAAGCCACTTGGGGCACCACCCCAACCAAAAAAACCAAAAACCAAAAACCAAAAAAAAAAAAAACAGGAAAAAATATATAGCTAGCTAGATAAATAGAAAAAATAAGATTGGCCATTAGTTGATCATCATTGAAAATCTGGGTAATGAGTGCATGTACACAGATTCAGTATACTATCCTCTCTAATTTTGTATAAGCTTGAAAATCTTCATAATAAAAAGCTTTAAAAGAAAAGGTTTATTTAAAATTTACTGCTCACCAGTAGAGACAGCAGGAAGAGAGACTGTTTTTCTTTCTTCTTCTTTCTCCCTAAGGTGTATCCGAAAATACAAGTAAACATCTTTCTCAGTGGAACAGAAAATCAATATTTTGCTCTGGTGTTCCAAAGCCCATCCTCCAGTCATCCCTGTAGGCATGCTGCTGCCATGGGGACCCCAGATGACTCAGCTGCCAATGCCCCTGCAGGGTTAGTGGTACAATTTCAGTTTTCTCCTCCTAGGATGTCAACATTTTACAGACATCGGAGAATTAAGCCAGCATTTCTTGCTAGACACTGCGTAGATACAATTAGACAGGACTTATGCATTCTGAGAAACTAAGAATGATTGCTGGATTTCCCCTCCCATCTGTCACAGAACAGTGGACAGGAGGAGGCCGTGTGAGAGCGCTCACCTCTCCACAAAGTGGAGGCTAGGTTGACCCGCAAAGGAGTTCCCTCTTCTCTGCCCCCTCTACCCCAAACACATCCCCAAGAAAGGCCCTGCATGGTATGATTCCTGTAGCCTCTCTGACCTCATTCCCTTCCACTCACCCCCAGGCCTCTGAGATCCAGCTACCCCGGCCTCTGCTGTTCCAGGCATGGTCAGACTAGCCCTCGCATTAGTTCTTTTACAGTGACTTCCTCCTCTGCCTGGAACAGTCTCCACACGGCTCATTTCTTCACCTCCTCCAAATCTTGGCTCGTGTCACCTTCTCCCTGATGGATTATTTAAAATTGTATCACTTCTGCCACCCCTGTACTCCCTACCCTTCTACCTTGCTCTACTTGTTCATTATTCTTTGCCAATTTTCTCTTTCAACATACTATGTAAATTTTAATCTATCTATCCCAAATGTCAATAATAGTGCCTAGAACATAGTTATTGAAGACACTGAATGAATGAATGGAGCTCAGAGTCCTGTGTTTCTCAGCCAGTGACCATACATTCAAGATTTTCAAGTCAGTTCTGGTTTTAACTCTGTTCCTGTCAATATCTCTCTGCTTCCCTTCCTCTTGCCCTATTATCTCCATCCCTCCAGTTCATACTTTAAAGCAACCAGAGTGATCTTTAAAAAGTGGAAGTCTGATCAAAGGTAAGGATGGAGCTTGGGCAAAGCAACATGGAGAGGTGCAGTACCCTGTGCCTGGTCACAGGTGGGAGACATTACCACCCAAGGCCTGAGCCTGGTATGAGCTGTGTAAGAGGCCCAGCTTTCAGGACTGTGGCCTTCAGTAGAGGATGCAGCCAACAGGAGACAATCTAACAGGGAGGGAGCCAAGGAAATAAATCTCCCGACACCACTCTCCTCTCTTCCAGTCATCTCCTACAACTGGCCCCCAGTGACTGAACTCAACTACAAACCAGAGGGCAAGGGAGTCACTGAGACAGTCCTTAGAAGTTAGCCTTCTTGGGCACAGGACAGGGTGAACAGTGAATCTGGGGTAGGGGCGGGGGAGGGGAGAAGATCGAAAATATCCACTTTTTCTCTTCTTTCATGCTGCTCCACTCCCATGACCCTTTATATCATTCCCAGATTATGACAAGATTTCCCTCAACACAGGACTTCTGCACTTGCTTCTGCCTGGAGTGCTCCTTCACAGACCCAGCTCCTTCTCATTCTGGCGGATGTCCCTTCCGCAGACAGGCCTTCCCTGATCAATGTCCTCACTCAGTTATCTTCTGCTGCATCATTCTATTTCTTTCTTTCTTAGCATTTATTACAACCTTTAATAAATTTGTTTCATTGTCCATCTCCTCCTCCAGACTATGCAAGCTCTCTAAAGGCAGGAACTTTGTCTTTTTTAAAATTCCAACACCAGGAGCAGAGTCTGGCATCTCGTAGGTGCTCAATAAATATTTTTTAAATGAATGAACAGATAAATAACCAAGAAAATTCTAAAAGAAAATGAAGGGAAATTTCTTACAGATATTAAATTATAAAGCTACAGTAACAAGAACATTGTGACCCTGACACAGCAATAGAATACCATAGTCCAGAAATAGAACCACTGCAATAGCTTCCTGACTGTTTTCCCTGCAATATGGTGATTCACTATATGATAAAAGTGGCACTTAAAAATCAGTGGGGAAAAGATAATTCATAAATGATGTTGGGATAATTGACTAGCAGTTTTTTAAATGATAGATGTATTCCTTACACCTTCATTGAAATAAGTTGTGTATAGATCAAAGATTTAAATATGAAAACATGAAAAATTGTGTGAATACTTTTATGATCTTGAGAAGAGAAATGCTATTCTAAATATTATAGACAAAACAGAAAACATAAAGGAAAAGAATGATACATTAACTACCTAAAATTTATCTTTTTATAAAATATGTTATAACAAGTTTGAAAAACTGTGGAAAATACTTGCAAAAATAAATTTACATAATATATAAAAAGTTCTTAATAGGCAATAATAAAATAGAGTAGTCCAAAAGAAAAATGGGCAAAGGACATAAACAGGAGCCAGCTTGAAGAGATCCCCAATTACAAACTCAGAACACTTTTATCATCAAAATAATGGCATAGGATAACTGAAAGTAACACACAGGAAAAATAATCCATGGGTCCATAATGGATGCTTAGAAAGGGGTGGGGGGAGTTGAAATCCTTCTTCTTTACAGAAGAATGCAAACTAACAACTTAGAAAAGAATACTAGAACTAGAAAACCACCACTTTGCAACCTCATATTGCAAGAATTATCAATGAAATCACCTAAAATCATTAGGTGAAAAATTTGCCAAGTTTCTAAAATATTACCCCACAAATTACTTGCTAATGCAAAGAAGATGTGTACCTTTAAGAGGGAGTTATTTGGTAGTCACCAGTTTAATTTGGTGATGAAACTTAGCATCACTCATTATGGGACTTGACATTATGTGCCTCTTGAAGGGATGTAAAATTAAGTACACAAGCATCACTATCAAGTGTTCATACTGTTTCCAAAGATGCTGATTTATTTGGCCTGGAGTAGAACCTGAACATTGGCATTGTAGGTGTTTAAAAGTTCCCTAGGTAATTCTAGTGTGCAATTAAGTTAGGGAGGGAACCACTAATTTAAATATTTGACAGGTAAATACTATACCTCTATGAATTATTCTGGAATCACATGTGAGAGTCCTAATGAAATGATCTGAAGAAGAACACAAGTGCAATGAAAAATCATCTTCCTGATTTTCTCAGTCTCTCAGCCAATTTATCTTTTCCAAAGGTCATCTCTCTTCTCTTTTGCACTATCATAAGTTTTTAAATGAATATGTATCTTTAAATCATGTCATAATAAGAAATTGCCAGTTCAATGGAACAAGAAATTCTACAGATCAAAGATAAATGTTACTTAAGGATTTTTGACATAATATTTTAATTTTTAAAATGTGTGTATCTGTCCTCTCACTGCCTTATATGAACAGGAGATATTGTGAATATAGTATATATATATTATATATATTGTGATATATATATCACAATATAATATTGTGATATATAGTGAAAAGGAGATTTCACTATTTAAGTAACTTTTGACCTGACAGATTACTTGCTAGTCATGAGGAAAGGAAGGATGCAATTGTACAATGCAAGAATCAGGATGTCACCACATATTGTGTGACTCTATTTACATGAAATGTCTGGAATAGATAAATTTATAGAGACAAAGTAGATTAGCGTTTGCCTAGGGCTGGGGGCTGGTGGTGGTTGGTAATTGTGGGGGGAGGGGGTGACTACTAATAAGTATGGGTTATCTTTTGGGGGTAATAAAATTTTTCTAAAAGTGATTATGGTAATGGTTACACAACTCTGAATATACTAAAAACCACTGAATTATACACTTTAAGTAGATAAACAGTATGGTATGTGAATTATATTTCAATAAAGCTATTATACTAAAAAAAAAATCAGGCTGTCATTGTCCAAATCTAGGAATCAATCTTAGCATCACAAACAGTGGAGCAACCAGGCATATGAATATTCTCTTGCAATGCAATTTGAAGCATCTCTGAAGTAGTCTTGATAAAAAAAAAAATGCTTATTTGAATCTAATTAAGGTTTTAGACCTAAATTCTAGGAGACCTTTAATTCTAGGAATAAATTCTATGTTTCCATGAAGAAGCAATGAGACAAATCCAGAAGGTGAAAAATTCTACCAGACTCTTCTAGCCTCCTCAGCAAGTCATTGTAATGGAAGGAAAAGTGTGGATGGAAACAGTTCCAGATTTCACAAGACTTAAGAGATGTAACAAATGCAACGTGTGGGCCTTCCCTGGATGCTATTTTGAGCAAACCAACTAGAAAGGACATTTTTGATACAATTGGAAAATTTAGAAATAGAATGGGTATTTTATGATATAAAAGAATTTTGTTAAATTTGTTAGGGATTGTGGTTATATATACTTAATTTTTACAGATGTCCATTGTAGTATTTAGGGAGTGAAATGTCATGATGTCTGTAATTTACTTTTTAAAAACATCAGAAAAGGGACTTCCCTGTTGGCGCAGTGGTTAAGAATCCGCCTGCCAGTGCAGGGGACACGGGTTCCAGCCCTGGTCTGGGAAGATCCCACATGCCGCGGAGCAACTAAGCCCGTGTGCCACAACTACTGAGCCCACGTGTCACGACTACTGAAGCTCGCGCGCCTAGAGTCCGTGCTCCGCAACAAGAGAAGCCACTGCAATGAGAAGCCTGTGCACCGCAACGAAGAGTAGCCCCCGCTCACCGCAACTAGAGGAAGCCCGCGCGCAGCAACGAAGATCCAACGCAGCCAAAATCAAATAAATTAATTCTTTAAAAAAAAAAAAGAAATATGCAAGTATGTATCATTAATGCAACGGAATTCTGATACTTCTAACAAAGTTAATCTAAGAGGATAAAATTAGGAAATATGTCTTCAATCTAAACATCTTTAAACAGCTAAGTGAAGTCACATCAATGGTGGAAACAGTGAAGACCTTCTTTGTTTAAAAATGCCTTTTGAATAATAATTGAAATGAAAAATGAATTAAAAAATGAAAAATGAATGTTGAAAAATGAATTATTAGTGAAACAAAAGGAGAGCTCAAAAGTAGCTTTTCAACTATGTATCTAATTAAAAAAAGGCCACATGATGGCACTATACCACCATCTTTCAAAACAGCAAAGACCTTTTTAAAATTATATAAATGAACAAATATAAGAATTTTGAAAGGCATTCTGGATTTATGACCTTATGGATTATAAAACAGTGTGCAGTTGGATGTAGTTCAGAAACTTGTCTAATCTGAATGGAAAAGATGACCTCATCACACAGTTTCATATATTATGCTCAAAATCGACAGACAAGAGAGACAGCCAAAGAAAATAATGCTTATTACTATTTGATAGGTTGTGTAGTGCAGTAAGTAAATGATGTTTATGTAGTTTTGGGGACAGCTATTAAATGGCAAAAAAGGGGGAAAAATTTTTTTCCAAGAAATGTTTGAATAAATTAAGAAGTAAAAATAATTTTTAGCAATTCTGAGTTCTATGTTAAAGTACAGGTGCTGTACCAACTTCTGCAGTAGACATGTGCATGACAAAATAACAGCCCAAATATTATTGAATTTTGTATTGTATTTCATAAAATGCTGTTCTTTTTTAAGTAAAGGGAATTTAAAATATATATAATTAATTTTTATACCTATGTAAAACTTTAATGCACATAAATTCACAAACCAGGAAAAGTCCTTGATCATATTTTGATCCCTACATTGGGATCACAAAAACAGCAATTTTAACCATATGTTAAAAGTTAGAAGCATTGTATTCTTGAAATTCCAATAGAAGTCAACAGACAGCAGTAAGAAAAAAGAAACTTGTTAATTTCCTGACATGCTGATCTAGCGTTCCATAGTCCAGTTGCCTCCCCTGTGCTGTCCACCCAAAGATCTCTGTCTCATTTCTGGTATTTCTTTTTTTTTTTAATTTATTTTTTATTTTTGGCCACGTTGCACAGTGGCTTGTGGGATCTTAGTTCCCTCACCAGGGATTGAACCCGAATCCTGGCAGTGAAAGCACCAAGTCCTAACTACTGAACCACTTAGGAATTCCCCATTTCTGCTATTTCTTATCATTCAGGTGATCTGGGGAAGAAGAGGTACATAGATTCTCTCAGTAGTGTCAATGGCAAATCATAAACGAATAGCTATTTTATCCTACTTCTAGTCAAGCCATTGTTAGCTGCACTCAAGGACAGATTCACTATGAAGCTAATGAAGCATGCTTATGCTTGTACAAGCCCCTTCCAAGTCCCAGGGAAAAGCCCTAGCTTTTGTTCATATAGCCATATATTTTTGTAAAATTTAAATGTTTTAAAACACAATTGGTTTAGACCTTTGTACTCCAACTTCCCACCAAACTTCCCCTCAGGTTGGATGTTGGGTCAATGGTCATGGGTATTTCTGGAAGTCAGATGAATATTCAGTAAGAAATAATATTGATAATTCCTTAATATCATCCAATACAGTACTGCGTAAAACCTGATGCATGGATCATTATGCTGGCCCATAAACTGCTACCTGTCTGTGAAGAAATACATAAAGACATTATTTGTTGTACATCTTTCTTTCACTTCATTTTTCAAGTATTAAATTTTATTTTATTTTACAACTGTAATGGTCTGCAATAAATTGGGAAAAAAAAACCTTCTTCACTTGAAGGAACACTGATTAATACCCAGCCTATATTTAAATTTTCCCAGTTGTTCCCAGTATGTTTTTTGTGGTTGGTTTGTTCAAACCATTTGATTATTATGCCTCTTAAGTCTCTTATAATCTAGAGCATCCTGTTCTCCCCCTTCTTTTTTCATGTCATTGAACAATTGCCTTGCAAAATTGTACGCCTTCTCCTTTCTGGTTTGTCTGATTACTTTCTCAACATTTTTTTCTAGTTAGTGGCTTGCATTTTTCTTAACAGTGTCTCTTGAAAGGCAAAAAAATTTAATTTTGATAAAGTCCAATTTATGGGTTTTTTTCTTTTATAGCTTGTGATTTTGGAGTTGTATTTAGATAGTCATGGGCAAACAAATAAACAGACAAAAAAAAAACCCCTAAAAAACAAGACAAAATAAAAACCCTTGAATCTCACACAGTTTAAAAAATTAACTCAAAATGGATCACAGACCTAAATGTAAAAGCTAAAACTATAAAAATTTGAGAAGAAAACATAGGTGAAAATTTTGGTGGCCTTGGAATTGGCAAAGATTTCCCACGGTGATTCTAATATGCAGGCAGGATTGAGAACCATCAGTAATTCCATTCCTGATAACAACTCTGGTTAATGTGATTTAAGGGGAAGTATCTCAGGTTGCAGTGTTTCTCAAATTTTAATGTACATACAAATCACCTAGTTACTTTAAAAAAAAAAAAAAAGATTTAGCGGGTCTCAAATTGTCTTACCTCTGGTCTTTCAGTTATGTGAAAAAAATATGTTATTTAAAGTTTAAGCTACATTTAGCTGGGTGTACTGATACATTCATCTGAAAGTATCTTAACAGTCGTACTTTCATAATCCCGTTTTTAAAAAATTTAAAAGCAGATTTAAAAAATTTAAAAACAGACACAAACCGTAAATGAACCCTAAGTGTGATGGGGCTGCTAAAAATAAGGAAACACTGTTTCAGACTCTTTCAATACTAGTGTGGTATCCAGGTTAGTTCTACTTTTCTTGGTCATACCACATCTAAATTATTCCAGTTTTGGCCTTACTTCTTTTCTTTTTTTTTTATAAGTTTATTTATTTATTTTTATTTTTGGCTGTGTTGGGTCTTCGTTTCTGTGCGAGGGTTTTCTCCATTTGCGGAGAGCGGAGGCCAACTCTTCATCGCGGTGCGCAGGCCTCTCACCGTCGCGGCCTCTCCCGCTGCGGAGCACAGGCTTCAGACGCGCAGGCTCAGTAGTTGTGGCTCACGGGCTTAGTCGCTCCGCGGCATGTGGGATCTTCCCAAACTAGGGCTCGAACCTGTGTCCCCTGCATTGGCAGGCAGATTCTTAACCACTGCGCCACCAGGGAAGCCCGGTCTTACTTCTTAAAGTGGACATGGATAAACAAGAACTCAGGTAAGGATAGTGAGGAACTTAAATGGAAATTTTAGATTGCAGAAAGACTTTTTTTTTTTTAAGACTTACTCTTTAATAACTAAATTTAAATATTGGAAACATTGCCACATAGACTTACTTCGTCTAGATTCTAGAAGACAAAATGACCCAAGTCATACAGAGGCATAACTTGAGACCATATAACTGCAGGCATTTTAATGATTAGAGCTGTTGAATGATAAGAGCTGCTCTTGTGAGAGAGAGAACTCCCTGTCCTTGGAGGTGTTCAAACAGCAGATGGTTGTCTTGCTATGAGGAATATTGTAACAAAATGGAAAATTACAGGAGATGACCACTAGGATGGCTTCAACTTTGAGATGCTCAGCTTCAGAGTAATTTTGCAGCTCCAGCTCCATGCTGTGAGAGGCACAGGGCTCCTTCAGGCTTCTTGTGACTGTTTTATTCTAGGTGCAGAGATGACCTGGCTACAACATCTCTCAGCTGCTTTTAATCATCAGGGTGATGAATTCTGTAAAATGAAGGAGTCGGAGCAGGTGTCCTCCAAGGTTATTTTCAGCTGTAGCTTCCATTGGTAACATTAATATTCACTGCTGGGCTTCCCTGGTGGCGCAGTGGTTGAGAATCTGCCTGCTAATGCAGGGGACACGGGTTCGAGCCCTGGTCTGGGAAGATCCCACATGCCACGGAGCAGCTGGGCCCGTGAGCCACAATTGCTGAGCCTGCGCGTCTGGAGCCTGTGCCCCGCGACGGGAGGGGCCGCGATAGAGAAAGGCCCGCGCACCGCGATGAAGAGCGGTCCCCGCACCGCGATGAAGAGTGGCCCCCGCTTGCCGCAACTGGAGAAAGCCCTCGCACGAACCGAAGACCCAACACAGCCAAAAAAAAAAAAAAAAAAAAAATTCACTGCTAAACATCAGAGAGCAAGAGTAGTTTACCAGTTTGTCATAAAAGGATATAACTCAGGAACAGCCAGATGGAAGAGATGCATAGGGCAAGATATGGGGAAAGGGTGTGAAGCTTCCGTGCTCTCTGAGTGCACCACTGTCCCCAAATCTCCATGTGTTCACCAAACCAGAAACTCCTATAACCTCATTTTTAATGTCTACTAATTGAGTAGACATACAGTGGGTATATCATTTTTTTAAGGATTAGTTTCCTTGGTAGATTTCTAGGAGGGAATTTGCTGAATCAAAGAATATGAATATTTTTATGGCTCCTGTTTATATTGCCAAATTTCTTTCCGAAGAGTTTGCATCAGACACCTGTACACTGTCTTGACAAAAAATACAAATTAATTTAGGCTAACATTTCTGATTTAAAGGGAAAGCAAATAATACCATATTTTTCATAAATAACATGATTGTTTATATAGAAAAACCAAAGGATTCTACTTTTTAAAAATGGAATGAGTGAACTTAGCAAGGTTGTAGAATACAAGGTCAATAGTTAAGATAGTTAAAACTCTATTGTATTTCTACATACTTGCAACAACTAGAAAATGATTTTTTTTTTTTTGGCCATTCTCATTCTTGTACATACCCTTTATTCAAGTCACTTAAATCATCCAAATATTATTCTTAGCTTTGGAGATGGCCTTTTAAACACTGAGACATCTTTTACACCAAAAGATCATTTTAGAGAAAGAGGATGTGGTTGAAGCTGGTACAGTGGGCTCAGCTGCACATGGACTTGTGTGATATAGAGGTGGACCTTTCAAGCACCAAAGCCTGTGTCTTTCATCCTTTCTCACAGTGTAAAGTGACAGGGTACATTTACCCAAGTCAGCACTGAATGTGTGTGTGTTCCTCGCCAGATGCTGCTGCAATTTTAGTTACAATAATTCCGCAAAAGGTGGTTATTCTGCAAAAGACTTTCTTCAGAGGAACTAGAAATGAGCAATTAAAGGTCTTTTGTTGTTGTAGTAAATGGCCTAGACCATTCTAAACAGTAAAATCCATATCCGGTTGTTGGCTCAAAGTAGAGCTGTAACCTCCCAGCAGGATTTGTTTGGTTTTATTTATTTATTTATGATCTATTTGACATGTAACATTATATTAGTTTCAGGTGTACAATATAATGATTCAATATTTGTATACATGGCAAAATGATTACCACAAGAAGACTAGTTACCATTCATCACCATGCATAATTACAGAACTTTTTTTTCTTGTAATGAGAACTTTTAAGGTTCATTATCTTAGCAACTTTCAAATATTCAATACAGTATTATTAATTATAGTCACCATGTTGTACATTACATCCCCGTGAGTTATTTATTTTGTAACTGGAAGTTTGCACCTTTTGACTCCCTTCACCCATTTTACCCACCCCACCCCCTGCCTCTGGCAACTACCATTCTGTTCTCTGTATCTATGAGCTTGGTTGAGGTTGTTGTTGTTGTTTTTAGATCCCACATATAAGTGAGATCACACCATATTTGTCTTTCTCTGTCTGACTTACTTCCCTTAGCATAATGCCCTCAAGGTCCATCCATGTTATCACAAATGGCAAGATTTAATTCTTCTTTTATGGCCGAATAATATTCCAATGTATATATATACTACATCTTCTTTATCCATTCATCTGTGGATGGACACTTAGGTGGTTTCCATTATCTTGGCTGTTGTAAGCAGCGCTGCAAGGAATGCATACACCTTTTCAAGTTAGTGTTTCTGTTTTCTTCAGAGAAATACTCAGAAGTGGGATGCTGGATCGTATGGTAGTTCTATTTTTAATTTTTTAAGGAACCTCCATACTGTTTTACATAGTGGCTGCACCAGTTTGCATTTCCACCAACAGTGCACGAGGGTTCCCTTGGCTCCACATCCTCACCAATACTTGCTTTTTAATAATAGCCGTTCTGACAAGTGTAAGGTGATATCTCATTTCTGTTTTGACTTGAATTTCCCTCATGATTGGTAATGTTGAGCATTTTTCATGTGCCTGTTGGCCATCTGTTTGTCTTTTTTGGAAGAATGTCTTCAGATCCTCTGCCCATTTTTTAATCAGATTATTTGTTTCTTTGCTATTGAGCTGTATGAGTTCTTCATATATTCTGAATATTAACCCCTTATCAGACATATGATTTGCAAATATTTTCTTCTATTCAGTAGGTTGCTTTTTAATTTTATTGATGGTCCCTTTTGCTGTGTAGAGCTTTTTAGTTTGATTTTTAGTTTTTAAATTTTTAAATTTAAAATTAAAATTTTTTTACTTTTGTTGCCTTTGCTTTTGGTGTCAAATCCAAAAGATCATAGCCAAGACTGCTGTCAAGGAGCTTACTGCCTACCTTTTCTTCTAGGAGTTTTATGGTTTCAGGTCTTACATTCAAGTCTTTAATCCATTTTGAGTTAATTTTTGTATGTGGCATAAGATTGTGGCTCTGTTTCATTTTTTTGCATGTTGCTGTCCAGTTTTCCCAGCACCATTTATTGAAGAGAATATTCTTTCCCCATTGTATATTAATTATTGGCTCAATTGTCAAAATTAATTGACCATATATGTGTACATTTTTTTCTAGACTCTCTATTCTGTTCCACTGATCTATTGATATGTGTCTGTTTTTATGCCACTACCATACCGTTTTTGTTGCTGTAGTTTGAAATCAGGGAACATCGTGCCTCTAGCTTTATTCTTCTTAAAATTGAAAAAAAATTAAATACAATTTATAACAGCATCCAAAAAAATATCAAATGTCTAGGAATATATCTAGTAAAATGTACAAGATCCCTCTGCTGGAACTGCAATACATTGCAGAGAGAAATTTTAAATGACCTAAATAAATGAGAAAGGCCATGTTCATGTATTAGTATTAGTACTGTTGAAGTATCCATTCTCCCCAGATTGACCTATAGATTCAATGCAATCCTAATCAGAACCCCAGCAGGCTCTTTTGAAGAAATCAATAAGCTTAGTCTAAAATTTATTTGGAAATGCAAACGAATTGAATCATCAAATCCATCTTGAAGAAAAAAACAAAGTCGGAGTTCTTACACTACCTGAGTTTGAGATTTACCATAAAGTTATATAATCAAGACAGTGTGATAGTGACTTAAAAATAGATACATATCAATGGAACAGAATAGAGAATCCAGCAAAAGACCCAAGGTGCCAAGTCAATTCAATAGAAAAATGAAAGTCTTTTTAAAAAATGTCACTGGAACAACTGGATATGAGTATCAAAAAAAATTAGATCTTAACCCTTATCTCACTTCATACATAAAAAATTAATTCAAAATGAATAATAGACCACATGGTAATAACTGAAACTATAAAGCTTTTAGAACTGCACTGTTCAATACAGCAGCCACTAGCTACATGTGACTATTGAGTACTCAAAATGTGGTTAGTCCAAAATGAGATGTGCTGTAAATGTAAAATACATACTAGATTTCAATGACTCTATATGAAAAAAAAGTAAAAATCACAATCAAATTTTGTATTGATTACATAGGTTGTGTAAGAAATATTATTAAAATCAACTTCACTTGTTTTGTTTTACCTTAAAAAAAAAAGGAGGCTATTAAGACATTTAAAATTACATATATGGAGTCTAGAAGCAAAGACACCCTGGTAGCAATGAGCACACCTAATGCTCAAATCGTAGTTTCTAATACCACTCTTTAATAAAAGGATCCAGGGCACCCTAGAGAAGTAGGGATTCTAAAACTGGGGCAGGAAATATACAAGACAAGCCTGGACCATCTCATAGCACTAGGAAGTAAGAAAATGCTCAAAACAAATAAATAAAAACTCTACATTGATGGGATACACCAAAGGGACATGGGAGTCAACTGAAAGAGCTCCCAATGGCCAAAACTGAAACAATTTGAGAAAAAAAAGGTAGTATTGGGTTATAATCCAAAGTATAAAATAAATATCCAAGAGTTCATACTGATATAAATAAATGATTGATTGAATAACTAAATAAACGTGAGAGAAGAGACAAGTTCTCCCTTGGAGAAGAATTCAATATAATTTATGTAGATACTCTACCCTCAAGAAAAGGGAGCATCACTCCCTATGCCTTAGACATGGGCTGCACATAACTTACAAAGAGTATATTATTCAGTCATAAGAAGGAGTGAAGTACTGACATAAAACATGGATGAACCTTGAAAATGTTATGCTAAATGAAAGAAATCAGACCCCAAAGACCACATATTGTACAATTCCATTGATATGAATTGTCCAGAATAGGTAAATCCATAGAGAAAGAAGGTAGATTAGTGGTTTCCAGGGACTTGGAAGAGGGGGATATTTGGAGTGATTTCTAATAGCTACAGGTTTCCTTTGTGGTGATGAAAATGTTCTGGAGTTAGATAGTGCTGATGGTGGTACAATTTTGTGAACATACTAAAACACTGAGTTGTACATTTTAAAAGAATGAATCTTATGGTATATGAATTATATATCAATTTACTAAAAGTAAAAAGAAACCTGATGCCTGGGCTCCCATTTTAGCCAACTGAAAATAATTTGGGGGGGCGGGCCCCAGGCAACTGTCTTGTTTAAAAGCTCCTTAAGTAATTCTAATGTGTGATTAAAGATGAGAACTAACAGTTTAGACCAATAATATTCACAATTAGAACTCCTGGGGTGAAAAAAGTTGGGTTTGCCAGCAAAGAAGTTGGTTGAAGTATGGCTGCCAGAAGGCAAGCAACAGTGTCTGCCACACTGTGTAATAGCTTGGATTATGTTTCAGATAGAACCTCTATCCTCATTGGATACCTGAATATTTATTGAGTACCTACTATGTGCTGGTGTTGAGTTTATGGTGGTGAAGAAAATATGGTTCCTGCCCTGATGGAGCTTAGCGTCATGGGGGCACTAGCTGTTCTAGTGGAGAGAAGAGTAGCTAAGGTAAGGAGGCAGGAAAAATTCAAGAAATAAGGGAGTTGGGGGTGGGTATATCCAAGGCATGAAAAAGGGATGGTTTGGGCTTTCATGAGGTTTTAGGACCTTCAGAACACAAGGACAGGTACATAAGGTAGTCCTGAGGCAGTAATATAACTCTGATTACAAAATTAAGATCTAACCTTGAAGAGTACTCCTGGACATTATCTTTAATTCCATAGGGAAAAGTTTAATTAAAGGAGTTTTATAGCCTGTGGTTGGTGTGCAGAACTCTATATGTTGTATGTTTTTGTGGGGGCTGCCTGGAATTGGCTTTACAGTCTCTGAGGCTATCCTTTATACTTCAAAACTTTATATCATCATTAAAGAAGACAAAGTAGCAAAGATAGACTTACATTTGGTGAATTCTTGGAAAGTTTTTAATGACAGCTACATACATAGATAAGATTAGCCATCCTGAGAAATCTCACAGGAGAAACTCATTTCCTTTGCCAGATATTTATTAAGATTCTACAATGGAAATGTGGGTAAATATGTAACATACTGTTTATTGATATTATAATACATGGTATAATCTTATTTATATTTCTAGACTTTAAGGTCATCTTCTGTCTCTCCATCCCTGACCAATCCCCTGACCTCATTTCTGGATGCCTACTTGCACCTGAATGATCTATAAGCATCTCGGGTACCAGATGGAACTACTCAATCCCCTTCCACCCTCATTCCTCCCGTATCTCAGAGGATGTTAGCCAACTGTCTACTGAGACACTGAGGGTCATATTTGACTCCATATTGGCACCCCACAGAATCACCAGTCATTTTCATTCTGTTTGTCCAATCCATCTCCCTCCTCTCCATCTCCCGCACTGCCCTAATTCAGGCCACCATCATTCATACATAGATTAATTCAGTATTTTTTGAGCATACACCATTCATATGCCATTCATATTCTAGGCTTTGAAACAAAGTCTTAGTAAACAGAACAGTCAGTGAACATCAGTGAACAAAACTGACAAAGATCCTGCCTTCCTGGAGCTTACATTCAAGTAGAAAGAGAAAATAAATAAAACAGATAAGCAAAATATATATTGTTAGAAAGTAACAGGTGCTTAGGAGAAAAAATAAAGCAGGTAGAGGGATATGATGTTTGGGGTGGGATTGAAAGGCCCCAATGAGAAGGCGACTTTAAAAGAAATTTATTTATTTATTTATTATTTGGTTGCGCCAGGTCTTAGTTGCGGCAGGCGGTCTCCTTAGTTGCAGCATGTGGGCTCCTTAGTTGCGGTGGGCAGGCTCCTTAGCTGCAGCATGCAGGCTCCTTAGTTGTGGCATGCAAACTCTTAGTTGTGGCACGCATGTGGGATCTAGTTCCCTGACCAGGGATTGAACCCAGGCCCCCTGCATTGGGAGCATGGAGTCTTATCCACTGCGCCACCAGGGAAGTCCTGACAAGGTGACTTTTGAGTAAACATTTGAGAAGGAAATGAGGAAGCTAGCCCTGGGGATATCAGGGGGCTATCCAGAGGAAAAAGTACATGAAAAGGTTCTGGGATGGGATGGTGCCCAGCCTGCTCCAGGACGGCAAAGAGGCCAGTTTGGCCACAGTAGATTGAGGAAGTGAGAGAGGAGTAGAAGGGAATGGAATGAAGTTAGAGAGTTAGTAAAGACAAGATCCTGCAGGTCATAGTAAGGAGTTGGGGTTTTGTTGCTAATGATAGGGGAACCATCACAAAGTTTTGAGCAGAGAAATGACAGAATCTGACTCACTATTTTAAAATAAAAGGATCACTTCGGCTGCCATTTTGAGAACAGACTGAAGTGAGGAAAGCATAGAAAGAGGAAGAGAAGGGAGGCTGTTGTAGAACCTAGTAGAGAGCCTATGGTGGCCTGGACCAGGGTGGTAGCAGTGGAAGTTATGAGAAATGATCACATTCTGGATGTATTTTGAAGGTAGAGCCAACAGAATTTGGTGACTAACACAATGTGAGGTGTGAGAGAGAAGTCAAAGATTACTTAAGCAACTGGAAGGATGGAATTGTCAGTTGAGATGGGAAAACTGCAAGAGAAACAGGTGTGTGTGTGTGTTTGGTGGTGGTGGTGAGTGACTCTCAGAAACTCAGTTTTAGACACGATAAGTTTGAGATGGGGACTTCCCTGGTGGTCCAGTGGTTAAGAATCCGCCTTCCAATGAAGGGGATGCAGGTTCGACTCCTGGTCGGGGAACTAAGATCCCACATGCTGCGGGGCAACTAACCCTGTGTGGTCTAGAGCCTGCATGCCACAACTAGAGAGCCTGCGTGCACAACTACTGAACCTACGCACTCTGGAGCCCGCACACCACAACTAGAGAGAAGCCCGCTACAACGAAAGACCCCACATGCCGCCACAAAGAGCCCACATGCCGCAACTAAGACCCGATGCAGCCAAATAAATAAATATTAAAAAAAAAAAAAGCTTGAGATGCCTTGCTAGGTATCCAAATGGAGGTGTCCAGCAAGGTGCTGGACATACGGGTCTTGAGTTCAGAGGAGAAATCTAGGCTGGGGATGTAAATTTGGAAGTTGATTGCATATGGATGGTATTTAAAGCCATAAAGTGGAATGAAATCATCATCTCAGTGAGTGTAGATTGAAATGCGACAAGACCTAACTAAGCTCCGAGGCTCTTAAACACTTAAAAGTGAAATAAAGAAGAATCAGAAAAAGAGATTCAGTAGGAGCAGCCAAAATGATAGGAAGAAAGCCAAGCAAGTGGACACCAAGTGAAGAAAGTATTCCAAGGAAGAGAGAGTGATCAACTTAATAAATGTTGCTAGGTCAGATAAGATGAGAAGTTAACCCAGGAATTAGTAACACGGAGGGCTCTGGTGACCCTGAGAACAGTCTCAGTTTGAACGCTGGAGTCAAACCTGACTAGACAGGTTCAAGGTGGAACGTGGGGAGAGAAATGGGAAAGTGAGTAGAGACGTATCTTCCACTGAGTTTTCTTGTAAAGGGAAAGAGGGAAAGGAGTAGGAGCTGGAGAGGGAATTGGGGTCCAGAGTGGTTTTTTTAAAGATGAGGGAAATACAGCATATTTATCTGTAGGTTGATGGGAACAATCTGTTAGAAAGCAAAAAAAAAAAAAAAAAAAAAAAAAAAAAAAATTGATGTAGGACAGAGAGGTAAAAATTGCTGGAGCTATGCTCTTGAATAGGTGAGAGGTTTCAGATCTAGCTGGGACACAAGCAGACAGGCTGGCCATAGCATGATCTCTTCATCCTCCATAGTAACAGGAGGAAGGCCCAGTGTTTGAGTATAGGTGCTAGGAGATGGGAGATGGTAGGTGGCTTGTGAAAGACATCTTGTGATTGCTTAAGTTTTCACAGTGGATAGGAAGCAAGGTCATCAACTGAGAGTTGAAATAATGTTGCTGTAAACAATTTAGTACGTGCCTTTGGAAACACATTTCTTTGCCTGTCTGTTGTGGATACATCTAGGGGTAGAAATGGTGGATTATATAGGTTGCAAATGGAACCAAAGAGAATTTTTTAGGATTAAATTCGTTCTGATTTTAAACGTAGAAAATACAAAAATTTTAAAGCAGTAAATAACAATCACCTCTCCTAGAAATAAATATTATTAATATTTTAATATATTAATTTTCAGTATGATTAATCCTAGGAGGAAAGTAGGAGTAAATTTTATGTACAGTTTGATTCCAACTGTAAAAATATACTTAGAGAAAAAAGGACCAGAAAGGAATATAGTATGCTAACAGGTTATGTTAATAAAAATATGTGTGATTTTTTCTCTATTAAAAAATTTTGCAATCTGATATTTTTAGTGAGAAAAATTAACATTATAAGCTTTTAAAAAGAAGCTATTTGTTGAAGCAATCCTCAAAATAAACTTCTAGAAATACCATACCAATGTACTGACCTAGTAAGTATCTGCTGAAACAATCCTACCTCTTTCCATTCATGTGACACTGGACATCACTTTATAGGATTGGGTTTACATGGAAAGTACTCTTGAAATAACAGAAGGTATTTATTTCCTCCCAGATATTCTACCCAACATTTAGGAAATACTGCCACCCAGTGGATGGTAGGAACTTAGTTTTGGTTCCTGTTGCTTTAGTTCTTTATAAAAAGTCAATAGACCAGGCAAAGGGTGTGTGTTTCTGGGGAAACTTTGGGGGCTTGGGTTGAACCAGGAGGGTTAACTCAGACAGCTCATGTATTTGTGAGCCAAGGAGGAAAGATGAAATCCCAACTAGGAGGGAGGTTGAAGTGGAAATCTTCAAGGGACTGAATTGTACATCTAGTATGCTGAGTAATGCATCCTGATTCCAATGTTAGAATCTATCCTGAGGAAATAATCATGGATGTGCAAAGATTTTGTGTGTGTGTGTGTGTGTGTGTGTCGTTTTGTGTGTGTCTTTTTTTTTTTAATTTATTTTTGGCTGCGTTGGGTCTTTGTTGCTGCATGCGGGCTTTCTCTAGTTGCGGCGAGCGGGGGCTACTCTTCGTTGCGGTGCGTGGGCTTTTCATTGCAGTGGTTTGTCTTGCTGCAGAGCACGGGCTCTAGGCGGGCGGGCTTCAGTAGTTGTGGCTTGTGGGCTCTAGAGGACAGGCTCAGTAGTCGTGGAGCACCGGCTTAGTTGCTCCGCGGTATATGGGATCTTCCAGGACCAGGGTTTGAACCTGTGTCCCCTGCATTCAGGTGGATTCTAAACCACTGCGCCACCAGGGAAGTCCCGATGTGCAAAGATTTAACGTTGATGTTTATCGTGGTTTTTTAATAACAAGAAAGACAAGAATTTAACGTTGATGTTTATCGTGGTTTTTTAATAACAAGAAAGACAAGAATTTAACGTTGATGTTTATCGTGGTTTTTTAATAACAAGAAAGACAAGAATGTATAGGTCCCATAATTGAAGATTAATTGAATAAATAATAATACACCTCTGCAATTAACTATGCTTTGACCATTAAAGTGATATTAAAAATGTGTAGTGACAGGAAGATGTTTAAGATCTATTTTTTAGTGAAAAATGCAGATCAAAAGCAGCATATATCACACACAGCTAAAAGACCACAAATACATCAACATTTTAATAATGGCAATAATAATTAACATATATTCAGGGCTTACTATGTGACAGGTAGATTAAAATAGCTACCTTGGACCCACCTAGTCTTTCCTTCTCTAACTTAATCCTTCTAATGCTTCCCTCTGATTCCATTCCTATCCTTTCTTGGGCCCTAGACTTCTTTGGCAGCCTGATCAAGCATATGGACTCCAAAAGAATGTTTTTAAATGCATAAAATAAAACACATTGCATTAAACAGGAAACAAGTTACTTTGAAATACAATTATTAAAATATCTAAAAAACAAATTTGTGATATAGTGACATGTATATATAATATACGTGTAATATATATTATATATTAAATAATATATCTATATTACATATATTTCTTTATCAGTACATTAAATAAGATGTAGTAGAAGGTATAGTAATAATTTCTAAGTGGAAATATTAATGTGATATTTCAAGATAATTAAAACAACTGTGATTTTTAAAAAAAAAATTTATTTATTTTATTTATTTATTTTTGGCTGCGTTGGGTCTTCGTTGCTGTGCGCGGGCTTTCCTAGTTGCGGTGAGTGGGGGCCACTCTTCGTTGTGGTGCGCGAGCTTCTCACTGAGGTGGCTTCTCTTGTTGCAGAGCACGGGCTCCAGGTTCACGGGCTTCAGTAGTTGTGGCATGTGGGCTCAATAGTTGTGGCTCGTGGGCTCTAGAGCTTAGGCTCAGTAGTTGTGGCGCACGGGCTCAGCTGCTCCGCGGCATGTGGGATCTTCCCAGACCAGGGCTCGAACCCGTGTCCCCTGCATTGGCAGGTGGATTCTTAACCACTGTGCCACCAGGGAAGCCCAACAACTGTGATTTGATGTGAAAATATTTGTGATTTCTGTTGGTGACAAAGTCATTGTGTTTTGTTGGCTATATTCATAACTGAAGGAAATGTTAAATTGCAACTAAAACCTAGTGACAATAAAGACACTTTCTTTTTCCTATCCATGGGATGTAGGTTAAGAACTCTGGGCCCTCCAGTCTAATATCAGCCAGCTGTCAGAACATGTCAGTTCGTTTTCAAACCCCCTAAGTGGCTTCTCATCTCATTTAAAATCTTTACCCTAAGAATATGTGGCCCGCAGTTTCCTTTCTGCTATCATTTCCTGCCATTTCCTACCAGTCCCCTTCTCCTTCCCTGCCCTCCAGCCACACTGTCATCTGTGCAGTTCTTTGAGTACAAGCCAAGCATAGTCCTAGCCTTTGCTTTTGCTGTTCTGTCTGCCAAAACATTCTTCCCTTACATATTGGCAGGACCTGCTCCCTTAGATCAGGGGTCGACATTTTCCATAAAGGGCCAGAGAGTCAATATTTTTAGGCTTTGTGGTCCATATCATCTCTGTTGCAACTACTCAACTCTGCTGTGATAGTACAAAAGCAATCATAGACAATACATAAATGCATGGGTGTGGATGTGTTCCAATAAATCTTTATTTTTGGACACAAATTTGAATTGCATATGATTTTCATATATGTAATGTTTTTCTTTTGAGAAATGTTAAATCATTTACAAATATAAAAAGCATTCTTAGCTCTTGAGCTGTACAAAAACAGGCAGCTAGCTAGTCAAATTTGGCCACAGTCCACAGTTTGCCGACTGCTGCCTTACTTATATCTGCCAGGTCTCTGTTCATATGTCGCTTCTTTGGAGAGGTTTTCTCTGGCCACTTAATCCCAAACAGCCTTCCCCTTCTCTCTCTATTCCTTTGCTTTGCTTTATTTTTATTCATTGAACTTCTCCAGAACCAACATATATTTTTACTTGCTTATTTCCTATCTTCTTCTTGAATATAAGGACCATGAGGCGGGACCTTGGTCTTTTTTTTCAGTGCTGTGCCCCTGTCAGTATGACAGAAACTGGCACAAAATAAAATACTCAAATACTTCTTGAATGAATAATTTAGTGCTGGTGTGATATTGTGATTTATAATAAGAAATAAATATTTAGTCTTTATTTCCTATTTCTGGCACAGAGCTCCTAAAACCTTTGGAATTTCTTAAGTAATGAGAGTGACAAAAGTGTCTCTCTCTCTTTTTTTTTTTTTTGGCCATGCCATGCGGCATGCAGGATCTTAGTTCTCTGACCAGTGATGGAACCTGTGCCCTCTGCAGTGGAAGCACGGAGTCCTAACCACTGGACCGCCAGGGAATTACCAAAAGTGTCTTTTATTATGTTAATGAAGTGGCTTTAGGACACATCTAAATATGAGAGTTGGTTGCCAAGAGAACCACGTGATTAGAAGGTTGAAACTTTCAGTCCCACCCCCCTGACCTGGGGGTAGGAGGGTATGGGGGTGGGAAAGGGGTTGGAGTTTGAATAAACATCAATGGCCAATGATTTACTCAATCGTGTTAATGTAATGAAGCCTCCATAAACCCCCCAAAAGGATGGTTTTGAGAGCTTCTGGTTTGGCAAACACATGGAGATTGCAGAGAGTGGTGATTCTCAAAGGGAGCATGGAAACTCTGTACCCTTTTCCCATACCTTGCTCTGTGTTTCTTTTATCTGGCTGTTCCTGAGTTATATCTTTTATGGTAAACTGGTAATCTAGTGAGTAAACTGGTTTCCTAAATTCTGTGAGCTGTTCCAGCAAATTAATAGAACCCAGGAAGGTGGTCGTGGGAACCTCTGATTACAACCTGGACTTCTGATTGGCCTCTGAAGAAGCAAGGAAGTGCACTCTTGTAGAACTGAGCACTTAATCTGTGGGGTTTGATGCTATCTCAGGTGGATAGTGTCAAAATTGAGTTGAATTGTAGGACACTCAGCTGGTGTTGGAGAATTGCTTGGTGGTGTGGGAACCCCCTAAACACACACACACACACACACACACACACACAAACACACACACACACACACATATTTGGGGGCAGAACCTCTTAGCCGGTCATCTCTCTATGATGTTACTTACTAGAATTAGAATTTCTTTTAAATTGTGGTAGCCAGAATTGGAAATTATTCCCTAGATACAGTCTGAATCAATGCAGAGTAAAATAAAATGATGCTTCTATTAATACAGTGGTTTTCTGTAAAAGTGTATTCAAATGGGAATTTTGGCAAATCAGATTTCTCCAAAACTGTACTTGTAATTGATGTTTTTTGAACCTCTATCTAATTCTCTATACTTATATTATTGGTTTAGTTTTGTACTTCAGTCTGTTGAAGTTATTTTGTACTTTGATAGCCCCTGCACCAGCTATCCTGGCCAGCTACAAATTTGACAACATTTAATATCTTCGTCCAAACCTTTCAGAGTAAGGAAAAGAGGGGTACTGACACCACATGACTTCCAGGTGGCTGGAGTGCCATCAACCCACACTTGAGGTATATATCTTGTAGGTTATCCTTTAGGCCAGGGTTGCAGGGAAGTCCTCCACACAAGAACTAGGAGTGGAGGGAAGGGGGGACTTCAGATAATTCAACGGAAAATCAACAGCTGAGATATTCAAAGCATATTCTTAAAGAGGGAAATGCCTAAGATTAACAGTATGTCTAAAGAGAGGATGTGTCAATCATAAGGGTGTGGAATCAGCTGTGGAGAAATAGAGGAGAATCCCTGAGGCCAATATCAGCCTTACTCATCTAGACTTTTGTCAAGCCTCCTGATAGAATATCTCTGTTCAGAGTTGGATATTTGGATCACCTAACAAACTCCCTTTGTTTTATCTGATTCCAGTCTTATACAGACACTTTCTGAAGATTCAGCTTCCTGTGTAATAAATCCACAGGGAGAGAATAGGTTGCTATGATTGACCCCACTGTCTGGGCTTTTTTTCTATGTGTAATACATTTCAGTATAGCACTGTTAAAATAATAAAAAGTGTTTGGTCTTAATCATCAGTTTCTCATGGATTTTGTAAGCATGAAGAGGTGGAGTTTCTGAGCAGGCCAGGCTGAAGGTCAGAATCTCAACAATGGTGAATTTACCAAGGGATCTGCCATTTTGCAGAGACGAAGTGGAACCTTGATCAGCATGTATATTTTGGCATGATAAGCCATTAAGGGTTTTGTCAAATTTCTCTCTGAAACAAAATAAGTTATTTATGGCATTAGTTATGCTACTGAAAAGTAGACATTAAGTAAATTTGACATGATTTGTTCTTAGTGAGTCCCTGCTGGCTCCTGATAAATATATTCCTTCAAAGAATTGCCACAAGATATGTTTCATTATCTATTAAAGACTTTTCTAGGTTTACTAGTTTGTAGCTTTTGGTATCCCCACTATCCTCTTTAGATAATTAAGATAGCATTTGCCTGCATTAAACTTTCTGGCATCTCTCACTAAGAAGCAAGTTTGAGTCATAAAATGTATTTGCCTTTTTATGGAATTAGAAGTGTCCTAGAGAAGCTTATTAAGGATCCAAAGAAGATATCTATATCTATATATATCTATATCAATATCTATACCTACATCTATCTAGATAACTATATATATATATATATACATACACACACATATTTATTTGTTTGTTGTTGTTGTTTGTTTTTTGAGGGATGCAATCAAGAACAATGATCAGGTATCTGTTTCCAAGATAGACAGATCTGGTTTGACTCATAGCTCATATATGTGTCACCTTAAGCAGCCATAACCTCTCTAAGCCCCATTTCCTAATCTGTAAAAGGGAATTGCTATGGTGATTACATGAAGAGATTGTTTTTTTAACTTTATATTGGAGTATAGCTGATTTTACAATGTTGTGTTAGTTTCAGGTGTACAGCAAAGTGATTCAGGCATACATACACATATATCTTTTCTTTTTCAAATTCTTTTCCCATTTAGGTTATTACAGAATATCGAGTACAGTTCCCTTTGCTATATGGTAGGTCCTTGTTGGTTATCTACATGAAGAGATTCTTGTAAAGTGCTTAATATAACACCTGGCATAGTAGCTATCACCATCATTACCATCATCATCATCATCATCTTCTTCATCATTGTTAATGGAAATACTAGCTAGCCCCTCATGAATTGGTTTCCCAGGGCAATCAATATCCTGTGAACTGGACTTCCCTGGCGGTCCAGTGGTTAACACTCTGCATTTCCAATGCAGGGGGCGTGGGTTCGATCCCTGGTCGGAGAACTGAGAGCCCGCAAGCAGTGCGGCGCAGCCAAAAAAAAAAAAAATTCTTGTGAACCACTATAGAGTGCTTCACAGGCCAAAAGCTTGATTTCTTTCTGTCAACTTTGTGATTGAGTTTAGAAGGAAGAACTCACACAAACACAAGATTCACAAGAAACTGCCTATTTATGTATTCATTTATAATCACACACACGCAAAAACAGCTGCATCAGTAAGTATTCTTTCCTTTTATATAATACAATTGGGAAGTCAAATTATCTATGAAGGTGGTTTACTGGGTATGGGATCATTGTTCCTTCCACTGGAAACACCCCTTCCCCTGTAGGCACCTAACCAGGTTAAGGCTTTAGATATACCAGTAGAGCTGCACTCACTGGAGACCACTGGGCACCCATTTAGACCTTAGCGCTTAGTGTGAATGATCTCCACAGATCGTTGATCTCAGCTATTGCAGGTACATTTTTTTTTTTAAAGGGTATGGAGTTTCTTTCTTTTTTTAATTTTATTTATTTATTTATTTATTTATGGCTGTGTTGGGTCTTCGTTTCTGTGCGAGGGCTTTCTCTAGTTGAGGCAAGTGGGGGCCACTCTTCATCGCGGTGCGCGGGCCTCTCACTGTCATGGCCTCTCTTGTTGCGGAGCACAGGCTCCAGACGCGCAGGCTCAGTAGTTGTGGCTCACGGGCCTAGTTGCACCGTGGCATGTGGGACCCTCCCAGACCAGGGCTCGAACCCGTGTCCCCTGCATTGGCAGGCAGACTCTCAACCACTGCGCCACCAGGGAAGCCCTGCAAGTACATTTTTATAATTTCATTTTTAGAGGAAACTGTATCTTTAGGCTGTGGAGGCACATCATTGTCTTTCATTGTTCATACTTTATTCTTTTAAGTTCTGAAGGCCTAAGCTTTGAAATGCTTCTTGTGAGGCTAAAATCAAAGACTGGATGCCTCTAGGGGCTCTAGGGGAGAATCTGTTCCCAGACTTTTTTATATTCTAGAGGCTGCCCACATTCCTTGGATCCCTCTGCCCTCTGCTTCTATTTTAGCTTCTTTCTGGGCTCCGACACTTCTGCCTCTCTTTTATGCCTGAAAATCTTAAATCATGAAAAAGATACGCAAAAAAAAAAAAGGAGGTCACTGGGACTTGACATTCAGAAATAAGCAGCAACATATTTCTACTGACCTATAAATCACCATCCAGTCTTGAATTTCATCACTACCCTACAAAAGGTTACTGAATTATCTCAACATTTCTCAAACTAGAGACTTCCCTGGTGGCGCAGTGGTTAAGAATCCGCCTGCCAATGCAGGGGACACGGGTTCGAGCCCTGCTCCGGGAAGATCCTACATGCCGCGGAGCAACTAAGCCCGTGCTACTATGCCCGCGAGCCACAACTACTAAAGCCCGTGTACCTAGAGCCCGTGCCCTGTAACAGGAGAAGCCACCACAATGAGAAGCCCGCTCACCTCAACTAGAGAAAGCCCGCGCGCAGCAATGAAGACTCAATGCAGCCAAAATAAATAAATTAATTAAAAATTTTTCCCCCAAACTATACAATATATGTAGAGAACAACATGATTGTTTCTACTGTATCATCTCCTCAAACTAAATTTGGGAAGCAATGTTAAGACCAGAATACCTATATTTCATTCCAAAAATCAACTAGGAATATTTATTCCTAGCAGTAAAGTGATATGATATTCTGTGGAAAGAAGTGTTTGTGTTTTTTAAAAAAATAAACTAAATATATAAGGCTACAATAGTTCCTTATCTACAAAATAATTTATAGGGTATGGAGTGTCTCAAAATAGGAATATGTATGTGAAGAGCCCCTTTTAAATTTGTCCTGCATTTTGATCCAACATAACCAATGGTGATTTGTTTACTTTCATTGTTATAGTTCTCCAACAGCCTTTTCTGAATAAATCCAGATGGAAATGTCTCTCTTCTGGTTTTCTGTTATGTATTTGCTGCTACACTTTGCTGCTATGGTGCTAAGATCCATCCCTTATTTTACCCTGGACACCAAGCAACCTTCATTTCTTCACACTCCCTGATCTCTTCTCAACAGCTCCACGTGGGAGTCTCCTGGTTGCTTCAAACACATCCAACACTTCTCCTCCTCCTCCTTCCTCCTTCCTCCTCCTCCTCTTCTTTTTCCCATTCTTCCCCCTTCTTCCCCTTCTCCCTTTCCCGCTCCTTCTTCTCCCGGCAACCATCAATCTATTCTCTGTATCTATGAGCTTGGGTTTTTGATTTTTAGATTCCACATATAAGAGAGATCATATGGTAATTGTGTTTCTCTGTCTGACTTATTTCACTTAGCATAATGCCCTCAAGGTCCATCCATATCGTTGATAATGGCAAGATTTCTTTCTTTTTTATGGTGGTTGAGTAATAGTCCATTTTGTGTGTGTGTGTGTGTGCATGTGTGTGTGTGATATCACATTTCCTTTAACCATTCATCCATTGATGGACACTTAGGTTTTTTCCATATCTTGGCTATTCGAAATAATGCTGTAATGAACATAGCAGTGCAGATATCTTTTCTAGTTAGTGTTTTTTTGTTTGTTTGTTTGTTTTTTGATTTGTTTTGTTTTGTTTTGATAAATACCCAAAAGTGAAATTGCTGGATCATGTGGTAGTTCTTGTTCATACTTTCTTTAACTGCTTTTAATGATTTCTTACCTGAAGACTAGCCTTGAAATCCCATGCTCTGTACTTGAATAAGAAGGTGGTGAGGGGCTTCCCTGGTGGCACAGTGGTTGGGAATCCACCTGCCAGTGCAGGAGACACAGGTTTGAGCCTTGGTCTGGAAAGATCCCACGTGCCATGGAACAACTAAGCCTGCAAGCCACAACTACTGAGCCCACGAGCCACAACTACTGAAGCCTGTGTGCCTAGAGCCCATGCTCCACAACAAGAGAAGCCACCGCAGTGAGAAGCCCGTGCGCCACAACGAAGAGTAGCCCCCATTTGCTGCAACTAGAGAAAGCCCACGCGCAGGAACAAAGACCCAATGCAGCCAAAACTAAATAAATAAATTTTTAAAAAAAAGAAGGTGGTGAGGGGTGAGAGGTGAAAGTAGGAGGATATAACTAGTTTTTCTGTTCAAAATGTCTTTCTGTGTTTTTTTAAAAACATTTTTAAAATTTTACTTATTTATTTATTTTTGTCTGAGTTGGGTCTTTGTTGCTGTGCGCGGGCTTTCTCTAGTTGCAGCGAGCAGGGGCTACTCTTTGTTGTGGTGCACGGGCTTCTCTTTGAGGGGGCTTCTCTTGTTGTGGAGCACAGGCTCTAGGCGCGTGGGCTTCAGTAGTTGCAGCATATGGGCTCAGTAGTTGTGGCACGTGGGCTCAGTAGTTGTGGCTCACAGGCTCTAGAGCGCATGCTCAGTAGTTGTGGCACACGGGCTTAGTTGCTTCGCAGCATGTGGGATCTTCCCAGACCGGGGCTCGAACCCGTGTCCCCTGCATTGGCAGGCAGATTCTTAACCACTGCGCCACCAGGGAAGTCCCTCTTTGTGTGTTTATATAACGAAAAAAAGACATCACGAAAGTTCCAAATACTTTATAGAAGTAGTGTGAGTAAACAGATAACGTGGCTACTTTTACTGAGTGACTATTGTGTGCTAGATCCTAAACACATATATTTTTATATTTAATCCTTATAATCATATTTTTAGAGGTGTAGTTTTATTCTTTTTTTTTAACTTTCTCTCTCATGAGACTTTTATTTTATTTATTTGTTTATTGTTTTGGCTTCATTGGGTCTTTCTTTTTTTACCATCTTTATTAGAGTATAATTGCTTTACAATGGTGTGTCAGTTTCTGCTTTATAACAAAGTGAATCAGTTATACATATACATATGTCCCCATATCTCTTCTCTCTTGCATCTCCCTACCTCCCACCCTCCCTATCCCACCCCTCTAGGTGGTCACAAAGCACTGAGCTGATCTCCCTGTCCTATACGGCTGCTTCCCACTAGCTTTCTATTTTACATTTGGTAGTGTATACATGTCCATGCCACTGTCTCACTTTGTCCCAGCTTACCCTTCCCCCTCCCCGTATCCTCAAGTCCATTCTCTAGTAGATCTGCATCTTTATTTCCGTCTTGCCCCTAGGTTCTTCTGACCATTTTCTTTTCTTTTTCTTTTTTTTAGATTCCATATATATGTGTTAGTATATGGTATTTGTTTTTCTCTTTCTGACTTACTTCACTCTGTATGACAGTCTCTAGGTCCACCCACCTCACTACAAATAACTCAGTTTCGTTCCTTTTTATGGCTGAGTAATATTCCATTGTATATATGTGCCACATCTTCTTTATCCATTCATCTGTCGATGGACACTTAGGTTGCTTCCATGTCCTGGCTATTGTAAATAGAGCTGCAATGAACATTGTGGTACATGCTTCTTTTTGAATTATGGTTTTCTCAGAGTATATGCCCAGTAGTGGGATGTGGGTCATATAGTAGTTCTATTTTTAGTTTTTTAAGGAACTTCCATACTGTTCTCCATAGTGGCTGTATCAGTTTACATGCCCACCAACAGTGCAAGGGGTTCCCTTTTCTCCACACCCTCTCCAGCATTTATTGTTTGTAGAGTTTTTGATGATAGCCATTCTGACCGGTGTGAGATGATATCTCATTGTAGTTTTGATTTGCATTTCTCTAATGATTAATGATGTTGAGCATTCTTTCATGTGTCTGTTGGCCATCTGTATATCTTCTTTGGAGAAATGTCTATTTAGGCCTTCTGCTCTTTTTTGGATTGGGTTGTTTGTTTTTTTGATATTGAGCTACATGAGCTGCTTGTAAATCTTGGAGATTAATCCTTTGTCAGTTGCTTCATTTGCAAATATTTTCTCCCATTCTGAGGGTTTTGTTTTTTAAACATCTTTATTGAAGTATAATTGCTTCACAATGGTGTGCTAGTTTCTGCTCTACAACAAAGTGAATCAGCTACACACACACACACACGTTCCCATATCTCCTCCCTCCTGCATCTCCCTCCCTCCCACCCTCCCCATCCCACCCCCCCAGGCAGTCACAAAGCACCGAGCTGATCTCCCTGTGCTATGCAGCTGCTTCCCACCAGCTATCCATTTTACATTTGGTAGTGTATATATGTCCATGACACTCTCTCACCCTGTCACATCTCACCCCTCCCCCTCCCCATATCCTCAAGTCCATTCTTTAGTAGGTCTGTGTCTTTATTCCCATCTTGCCACTAAGTTCCTCATGACCTTTTTTTTTCCTTAGATTCCATATATATGTGTTAGCATACTGTATTTGTTTTTCTCTTTCTGACTTACTTCACTCTGTATGACAGACTCTAACTCCATCCACCTCATTACAAATACCTCCATTTCATTTCTTTTTATGGCTGAGTAATATTCCATTGTATATATGTGCCACATCTTCTCTATCCATTCATCCGATGATGGACACTTAGGTTGCTTCCATGTCCTGGCTATTGTAAATAGAGCTGCAATGAACATTTTGGTACATGACTCGTTTAGAATTATGGTTTTCTCAGGGTATATGCCCAGCAGTGGGATTGCTGGGTCGTATGGTAGTTCTATTTGTAGTTTTTTAAGGAAACTCCATACTGTTCTCCATAGTGGCTGTATCAATTTACATTCCCACCAACAGTGCAAGAGGGTTCCCTTTTCTCCACACCCTCTCCAGCATTTATTGTTTGTAGATTTTTTGATGATGGCCATTCTGACTGGTGTGAGATGATATCTCATTGTAGTTTTGATTTGCATTTCTCTAATGATTAATGATGTTGAGCATTCTTTCATGTGTCTGTTGGCCATCTGTATATCTTCTTTGGAGAAATGTCTATTTAGGTCTTCTGCCCTTTTTTGGATTGGGTTGTTTGTTTTTTTGATATTGAGCTGCATGAGCTGCTTGTAAATCTTGGAGATTAATCCTTTGTCAGTTGCTTCATTTGCAAATATTTTCTCCCATTCTGAGGGTTGTCTTTTCATCTTGTTTATGGTTTCCTTTGCTGTGCAAAAGCTTTTAAGTTTCATTAGGTCCCATTTGTTTAGTTTTATTTCCATTTCTCTAGGAGGTGGGTCAAAAAGGATCTTGCTGTGATTGATGTCATAGAGTGTTCTGCCTATGTTTTCCTCTAAGAGTTTGATAGTGTCTGGTCTTACATTTAGATCTTTCATCCATTTTGAGTTTATTTTTGTGTATGGTGTTAGGCAGTGTTCTAATTTCATTCTTTTACATGTAGCTGTCCAGTTTTCCCAGCACCACTTATTGAAGAGGCTGTCTTTTCTCCATTGTACATTCTTGCCACCTTTATCAAAGATAAGGTGACCATAGGTGTGTGGGTTTATGTCTGGGCTTTCTATATCCTGTTCCATTGATCTGTATTTCTGTTTTTGTGCCAGTACCATACTGTCTTGATTACTGTAGCTTTGTAGTATAGTCTGAAGTCTGGGAGCCTGATTCCTCTAGCTCCGTTTTTCTTTCTCAAGATTGCTTTGGCTATTCGGAGTCTTTTGTGTTTCCATACAAATTGTGAAATTTTTTGTTCTAGTTCTGTGAAAAATGCCATTGGTAGTTTGATAGGGATTGCATTGAATCTGTAGATTGCTTTGGGTAGTAGAGTCATTTTCACAATGTTGTTCTTCCAATCCAAGAACATAGTATATCTCTCCATCTATTTGTATCATCTTTAATTTCTTTCATCAGTGTCTTATAATTTTCTGCATACAGGTCTTTTGTCTCCTTAGGTAGGTTTATTCCTAGATATTTTATTCTTTTTGTTGCAATGGTAAATGGGAGTGTTTTCTTAATTTCACTTTCAGATTTTTCATCATTAGTGTATAGGAATGCTAGAGATTTCTGTGCATTAATTTTGTATCCTGCTACTTTACCAAATTCATTGATTAGCTCTAGTAGTTTTCTGGTAGCATCTTTAGGATTCTCTACGTATAGTATCACGTCATTTGCAAACAGTGACAGCTTTACTTCTTCTTTTCCAATTCTTTTTCTTCTCTGATTGCTGTAGCTAAAAATTCCAAAACTATGTTGAATAATAGTGATGAGAGGGGCTTCCCTGGTGGCACAGTGGTTGGGAGTCTGCCTGCCAATGCAGGGGACACGGGTTCGAGCCCTGGTCTGGGAGGATCCCACATGCCGCGGAGCAACTGGGCCCGTGAGCCACAACTACTGAGCCTGTGCGTCTGGAGCCTGTGCTCTGCAACAAGAGAGGCTGCGATGGTGAGATGCCCACGCACCGCGATGAAGAGTGGCCCCCGCTCGCCACGACTGGAGAAAGCCCTTGCACAGAAGCGAAGACCCAACACAGCCAAAACTAAATAAATAAATAAATAGTTATTTTAAAAAAAAATAGTGATGAGAGTGGGCAACCTTGTCTTGTTCCTGATCTTAGTGGAAATGGTTTCAGTTTTTCACCATTGAGGACGATGTTGGCTGTGGTTTTGTCATATATGGCCTTTATTATGTTGAGGAAAGTTCCCTCTATGCCTAGTTTCTGGAGGGTTTTTATCATAAATGGGTGTTGAATTTTGTCAAAAGCTTTCTCTGCATCTATTGAGATGATAGTATGGTTTTTCTCCTTCAATCTGTTAATATGCTGTATCAAGTTGATTGATTTACATATATTGAAGAATCCTTGCATTCCTGGGAAAAACCCCACTTGATCATAGTGTATGATCCTTTTACTGTGCTGTTGGATTCTGCTTGCTAGTATTTTGTTGAGGATTTTTGCATCTATATTCATCAGTGATATTGGCCTGTAGTTTTCTTTTTTGGGGACATCTTTTTCTGGTTTTGGATTCGAGGTGATGGTGGCCTCTTAGAATGAGTTTGGGAGTGTTCCTTCCTCTGCTATATTTTGGAAGAGTTTGAGAAGGATAGGTGTTAGCTCTTCTCTAAATGTTTGGTAGAATTTGCCTGTGAAGCCATCTGGTCCTGGGCTTTTGTTTGTTGGAAGATTTTTAATCACAGTTTCAGTTTCAGTGCTTGTGATTGGTCTGTTCATATTTTCTGTTTCTTCCTGGTTCAGTCTCAGAATGTTGTGCATTTCTAAGAATTTGTCCATTTCTTCCAGGTTGTCCATTTTATTGGCATAGAGTTGCTTGTAGTAATCTCTCATGATCGTTTGTTTTTCTGCAGTGTCAGTTGTTACTTCTCCTTTTTCATTTCTAATTCTATTGATTTGAGTCTTCCTTTTTTTCTTGATAAGTCTGGCTAATTGTTTATCAATTTTGTTTATCTTCTCAAAGAACCAGCATTTAGTTTTAATGATCTTTGCTATCGTTTCCTTCATTTCTTTTTCATTTATTTCTGATCTGGTCTTTATGATTTCCTTCCTTCTGCTAACTTTGGGGGTTTTTTGTTCTCCTTTCTCTAATTGCTTTAGGTGTAAGGTTAGGTTGTCTATTTGAGATGTTTCTTCTTTCTTAAGGTAGGCTCGTATAGCTATAAGCTTCCCTCTTAGAACTGCTTTTGCTGCATCCCATAGGTTTTGGGTCGTTGTGTCTCCATTGTCATTTGTTTCTAGGTATTTTTTGATTTCCTCTTTGATTTCTTCAGTGATCTCTTGGTTATTAAGTAGTGTGTTATTTACCCTCCATGTGTTTCTATTTCTTACAGATCTTTTCCTGTAATTGATATCTAGTCTCATAGCATTGTGGTCAGAAAAGATACTTGATACGATTTCAATTTTCTTAAATTTACCAAGGCTTGATTTGTGACCCAAGATATGATCTATGCTGGAGAATGTTCCATGAGCACTTGAGAAGAATGTGTATTCTGTTGTTTTTGGATGGAATATCCTATAAATATCAATTAAGTCCATCTTCTTTAATGTATCATTTAAAGCTTGTGTTTCCTTATTTATTTTCATTTTGGATGATCTGTCCATTGGTGTAAGTGGGCTGTTAAAGTCCCCTACTATGACTGTGTTACTGTCGATTTCCCCTTTTATGGCTGTTAGTATTTGCCTTATGTATTGAGGTGCTCCTATGTTGGGTGCATAAATATTTACAATTGTTGTATCTTCTTCTTGGATTGATCCCTTGATCATTATGTAGTGTCCTTCTTGGTCTCTTGTAATAGTCTTTGTTCTAAAGTCTATTTTGTCTGATATGAGAATTGCTACTCCAGCTTTCTTTTGATTTCCATTTGCATGGAATATCCTTTTCCATCCCTTCACTTTCAGTCTGTATGTGTCCCTAGGTCTGAAGTGGGTCTCTTGTAGACAGCATATATATGGGTCTTGTTTTTGTATCCATTCAGCCAATCTATGTCTTTTGGTGGGCGCATTTAATCCATTTACATTTAAGGTAATTATCAATATGTATGTTCCTATTCCCATTTTCTTAATTGTTTTGGGTTTGTTATTGTAGGTCTTTTCCTTCTCTTGTGTTTCTTGCCTAGAGAAGTTCCTTTAGCATTTGTTGTAAAGCTGGTTTGGTGGTGCTGAATTCTCTTAGCTTTTGCTTGTCTGTAAAGGTTTTAATTTCTCCGTCAAATCTGAATGAGATCCTTGCTGGGTACAGTATTCTTGGTTGTAGGTGTTTCTCCTTCTTCACTTTAAATATGTCCTGCCACTCCCTTCTGCCTTGCAGAGTTTCTGCTGAAAGATCAGCTGTTAACCTTACGGGGATTCCCTTATGTGTTACTTGTTGTTTTTCCCTTGCTGCTTTTAATATTTGTTCTTTGTATTTAATTTTTGATAGTTTGATTAATATGTGTCTTGGCGTGTTTCTCCTTGGATTTATCCTGTATGGGACTCTCTGTGATTCCTGGACTTGATTAACTATTTCCTTTCCCATATTAGGGAAGTTTTCAACTATAATGTCTTGAAATAGTTTCTCAGTCCCTTTCTTTTTCTTTTCTTCTTCTGGGACCCCTATAATTCGAATATTGGTGTGTTTAATGTTGTCCCAGAGGTCTCTGAGACTGTCCTCAATTCTTTTCATTCTTTTTTCTTTATTCTGCTCTGCAGTAGTTATTTCCACTATTTTATCTTCCAGGTCACTTATCCGTTCTTCTGCCTCCATTATTCAGCTATTGTTCCCTTCTAGAGAATTTTTAATTTCATTTATTGTGTTGTTCATCTCTGTTTGTTTGCTCTTTAGTTCTTCTAGGTCCTTGTTAAACATTTCTTTTATTTTCTCCATTCTATTTCCAAGATTTTGGATCATCTTTAGTATCATTATTCTGAATTCTTTTTCCAGTAGACTGCCTATTTCCTCTTCAGTTGTTTGGTCTGGTGGGTTTTTGCCTTGCTCCTTTATCTGGTGTGTGTTTCTCTGTCTTCTCATTTGCTTAACTTACTGTTTTTGGGGTCTCCTTTTCACAGGCTGCAGGTTTGTTGTTTCTGTTGTTTTTGGTGTCTGTCCCCAGTGGCTAAGGTTGGTTCAGGGGGTTGTGTAGGCTTCCTGGTGGAGGGGACTTGTGCCTGTGTTCTGGTGGATGAGGCTAGATCTTGTCTTTGTGCTGGGCAGGTCCACGTCTGGTGGTGTGTTTTGGGTTGTCTGTGGCCTTATTATGATTTTAGGCAGCCTGTCTGCTAATGGATGGTGTTGTGTTCCTGTCTTGCTAGTTGTTTGGCATAGGGTGTCCTGCACTGTTGCTTGCTGGTCATTGAGTGGAGCTGGGTCTTGGCATTGAGATGGAGATCTCTGGGAGATTTTCACCATTTGATATTACGTGGAGCTGGGAGGTCTCTTGTGGACCAGTGTCCTGAACTTGGCTCTCCCACCTCAGTGGAACAGCCCTGACGCCTGGCTGGAGCACCAAGAGCCTGTCCTCCACACGGCTCAGAGTAAAAGGGGAAAAAAAAAAGAAACAAAGAAAGAAGAAGATAAAATAAAATAAAATAAAATAAAGTTATTAAAATAAAAAATAATTATTAAGAAAAAAATTTTTTAAGTAATAAAAAAAAACAATGGACAGACAGAACTCTAGGACAAATGGTAAAAGCAAAGCTATACAGACAAAATCACACACAGAAGCATACACATACACACTCACAAAAAGAGAAAAAGGGAAAAATATATATATATCGTTGCTCCCAAAGTCCACCTCCTCAATTTGGGATGATTCGTTGTCTCTTCAGGTATTCCACAGAGGCAGGGTACATCAGGTTGATTGTGGAGGTTTAATCCGCTGCTCCTGAGGCTGCTGGGAGAAATTTCCCTTTCTCTTCTTTGTTCGCACAGCTTCTGGGGTTCGGCTCTGGATTTGCATCCGCCTCTGCGTGTAGGTCGCCTGAGGGCATCTGTTCTTCGCTCACACAGGACGGGGTTAAAGGAGCAGCTGCTTCCGGGCCTCTAGCTCACTCAGGCTGGGGGGAGGGAAGGGTACGGATGCGGGGCGAGCCTGCGGCGGCAGAGGCCTGCGTGACGTTGCACCAGCCTGAGGTGCGCCGCGCGTTCCCCCGGGGAAGTTGTACCTGGATCAGGGGACCCTGGCAGTGGCGGGCTGCACAGGCTCCTGGGAGGGGAGGTGTGGAGAGTGACCTGTGCTTGCACACAGGCTTCTTGGTGACGGCAGCAGCAGCCTTAGCGTCTCATGCCCGTCTCTGGGGTCCGCGCTGATAGCCACGGCTCGCGCCCGTCTCTGGAGCTCCTTTAAGCGGCGCTCTTAATCCCCTCTCCTCACGCACAAGGAAACAAAGAGGCAAGAAAAAGTCTCTCATCTCTTTGACAGCTCCAGACTTTTTCCCGGACTCCCTCCCGGCTAGCTGTGGCGCACTAGCCCCTTCAGGCTGTGTTCACGCTGCCAACCCAGTCCTCTCCCTGCGATCCGACCTCCGAAGCCCGAGCCTCAGCTCCCAGCCCCGCCCGCCCCGGCAGGTGAGCAGACAAGCCTCTCGGGCTGGTGAGTGGTGGTCAGCACCGATCCTCTGTGCGGGAATCTCTCCGCTTTGCCCTCCGCACCCCTGTGGCTGTGCTCTCCTCCATGGCTCTGAAGCTTCCCCCCTCTGCCACCTGCAGTCTCCGCCCACAAAGGGCCTTCCTAGTGTGTAGAAACCTTTCCTCCTCCACAGCTCCCTCCCACTGGTGCAGGTACTGTCCCTATTCTTTTGTCTCTGTTTTTTCTTTTTTCTTTTGCCTTACCCAGCTAAGTGGGGAATTTCTTCCCTTTTGGGAGGTCTGAGGTCTTCCACCAGCATTCAGTAGGTGTTCTGTAGGAGTTGTTCCACATGTAGATGTATTTCTGATGTATTTGTTGGGAGGAAGGTGATCTCCGCGTCTTACTCTTCCGCCATCTTGAAACTCCTCCTCTGCACTGGGTCTTTGTTGCTGCACATGGGCTCTCTCTAGTTGCGGCGAGCAGGGGGCTACTCTTCTTTGTGGTGCATGGGCTTCTCATTGCAGTGGTTTCTCTTGTTGTGGAGCACGGGGCTCTAGGCGCACGGGCTCAGTATTTATGGCTCCTGGGCTTAGGTGCTCTGCGGCATGTGGGATCTTCCCGAACCAGGGGTTGAACCCATGTCCCCTGCATTGGTAGGCAGATTCTTAACCACTGTGCCACCAGGGAAGTCCCTATTTATTTATTTTTAATTGATGTATAGTTGTTGTAGAATAAAGCCTGTGCACTTACCTCTACATTATATCAATCAAACAAGTCCTGCCCTATTTTTAAGATCATTGGTTCTTCAATGAGTACATCTTAAATCACAGAAAAGTGGAGCTGAGTGATATTTCCATTTCTGGTATCAATATTTATTACAAATTTGCAGTGTGAAGCATAAAATTATATTCCATTAGTCATTTGTTTAAAGTGGTAACTCATCTTTTTTTTTTTTTTTTTTTTTTTTTTTTAAAGCAAATATTTCTTTTTTTTTTTTTTTTAAAGGATTTTCTTATTTATTTATTTATTTATTTATTTATTTTTGGCTGTGTTGGGTCTTCGGTTCGTGCGAGGGCTTTCTCCAGTTGCGGCAAGCGGGGGCCACTCTTCATCGCGGTGCGGGGACCGCTCTTCATCGCGGTGCGGGGACCGCTCTTCATCGCGGTGCGCGGGCCTTTCTCTATCGCGGCCCCTCCCGTCGCGGGGCACAGGCTCCAGACGCGCAGGCTCAGCAATTGTGGCTCACGGGCCCAGCCGCTCCGCGGCATGTGGGATCCTCCCAGACCAGGGCTCGAACCCGTGTCCCCCGCACTAGCAGGCAGACTCTCAACCACTGCGCCACCAGGGAAGCCCGGTAACTCATCTTTAAGTTTGCTAAGCCCCATTCACTAGTATCTGGATGTTAGCCTGAGCCAGGGGTGACTCAAGAACCAAAAGGAAATTCTCCATTTGCAAATCTTGAGAGAGAAAAAACAAGGAAGTTTCAGTGCTTCAGCCAAAAATGTTTATTAAGTGCTTATTTTAGTGTCAGGCATAGACATAATAATATAGTTTATGGTGTCCCTAGACTCCAAGCCCTGCAAGGGCAGAAACTGTGCATAACCCAGCTGCTAACAGAGGTCCTGGGCCAAGCAAGGAGCTCAAATAAAGTCTGTGGAATGAATGGGTGAATAAATAAAAGACACATAAAACCACAACAAACAAAGACAAATTGACTTGAGGCTTATTTACCCAAACATGGCAATTAGAATCAAGGGATACCCCTGGATGTTCATGAGGTACATTTAGAAGAAATAAAGGAAACACCACAAGATAAAATGAAAATAAAACAACACAGAATTAAACAAAACCAAAACAATCCCAACCCAAAGCCAAAGACAGTCCCTGCTCTCCAGCTGCACTGAATCCAGTAGGGGGAGTGAACTTATTTAAGAAAACTGAAGTTATGCATTCCTATCACATGCTTTATTAAGTGAAGTTTTATCATTGTAAAAGATACGTAGTGTTTGCCTGAGAGGGCTCAGTAAAAGGGACACCTTTTCTGATGATTTAGTTAGGAAACAGGAACCAGATCATAGCTTTATTATAAATTTCTATTGAATTCTCCAAACATACAAGGCAAAAGAGAGATACCATTTTTTGAGCACTTGGTCTGTGGTAAATGTTCAATAAATATTCTTTTGATTACTTTCACCAGTACTGTCCCTAGGCTTTACAGTGTCTCAGTGATACAGATGTATTTGCTAGGTGAAATTTAATAATAATAATTTGTTGTTATTATTATTAAATTTGACCTGAAACACTTACATAGCACTTATTCTGTGCTAGGCGGTATCTGAGGTGTTTCATATTTAAATACATATATGTATTTTTAAAAAAATTTAATTCCTAGGTGTTAATTTACTTAATTCTTGCAACAACCCATGAGACAGGCACTACTATCACCCCCATTTTACAGATTAGAAAAACTAGGGTGTGACATGCTTAACGTGCTCAAGATCACATAATTAGCAAGTGGTAGATCTAGGATATGAACCTAGCATATGTCACTATTCTTCGTGCTACATTGCCTCCCCCTTGGGATTTTGTTCATTAGAAACACCAGGGGAAAACTACAACCCCTACTCAATCAGAATCTCTAAGAGTAGGGCCCATGATCTTGGAGCTTAACAGGCTTTCCAGGTGGTGCTTCTGCAATTAGCCCAGCATCAGTCAATGGTTTAATTGGCAGTTTTTGTTCTTGCCTTTGGTCTATGAAATAACGGTAGTCTTAGAGTTGGTGGTGTTTTAGAGTAGATGAAATACAAGAGATGTTTCTTTAATCTTTCAGAATTATCCTTTTGTTCCTGATAAGTGAATGAGATGTGTAAATACCTTCTTAGCAGACTCGGATTCTCATATGGAAAGAAACCAGAACTTAAATTACAAAGTGAAAAGAAATGTTGTGAACCCAGAGGACTAGATGGTAGAGTCCAGAATAATCCTCATCTTCACCCCTTTCTTTCACATAATTCCAATTTGGTTGAGATGTTTCAGATTCGGGTGGGATGGAGGATGATGACGGCAGGAATAATAACTGATTGAGTTGAAAGTTTATGTACCACAGGTGTAGATAATTTATTATAAGGCCTGTGTGATTGTCCCGGGGTGTTCAGTTCACCAGGATGACTCCTCTTAGGGTTCAGGCAAGATCCCATCACATTAATATCATCAAGCTCTATGTAGTGAGATAATCTCAAACTAACATTACTTTGCTCTTTTATGCACAATTAATTCATGAACCCCTGCCAACATATTGACCAGACTCTAAGAGAAAACTATTGAAAAACAAAACAAAACAAAACAAAAGCAAGAAAAGGGTTATAAAGCTAGCCAGTCAATTACCACACAAACTCATTCAAAAATTAAAACGATGACAAAATGTAAAAATCTATTAGGGGCTGATAATGCAGAGGAAACATCTTATTAGGAGTTAAAAGTGTGGAGAATCTGAAGCCAAGTTTGATTTTGTAGCTTGAAAATGGGCAGAAAGTGTCCCATAGGAATGACTGGCAACAGGCCAATGGCTAAAGCTCTAATAATTCTGTTTCAGTTACATAAAGGTAATGTGATTTTATTCTTTAGCTGAAAGAGTTTTAGGGAATTATGGCTTTCTTAATTTAGCATTCTCCCTGCAAGTAGCCAGCTATTTAAAATTAAAAACTGTCCAATTTTTATTATAAAAAAATGTTTAGTGCAATTACAGTTCATATGTCTGTCTAAAATAAAATTATGTGGCCTGCTAGCTTTGGACTTGGTACTCCTCACACCTTCAACTCAAGTCAGTGAGAAAGTCATTCAGCCATCTGGAAATAAAGGAGTACAGGAGGGCCGAAACACGCTCACATGGTAGTGGGTAGAGAGATGGGAAGAAACCTCTAGGTAAGGGATAGTACAGTGGGAAAAGGAGCCAACTCAAGCAAACAAAGGCTAATTGAGCAGAATCTCGGTCTAGAAGCCTACAGAGATAACGATGGAGCCCGCTCCTCAGTCTCTGTGAGGTGATTGGCCTTCTTTGAGCATCCCATGGACCTGCTGCCTCTGTTTTTGCACATGCTCTTCACACTTCTTTGTCTGGTGAATATTTCATGAGCCTGACAAGTTAGGACTGTTCACCTAAAACAGAAGGGCAAGGAGGGGGTTTATAAAAAGGATGCAGCAGGCATCTCATGGGCATCCAGAAAAGAAAAGGCAACTGGGCCACGCAGGATCTGCACTTGGAAATGCAAGGCCAGAGTCTCTGCATTCCATTGCTAATGGCTCTCATCTCTGCTTCCTATTGTGCTGTACTTTGTTTCCTGCTTCTCTCTGTAGCCCAGACTTTTCTGCTCATTTAGGGTTCTTCTTCTCCATAGTTTGGCCTGTTCTTATGCTCACTTCAGTCCTACCTTTACAAAACTTTTCAAGTCCTATACCCATCACGATTCAACTCAGGATCTCCATGTCTCAATTTCACATTCCCAGCTCAGAGACTCTGATTGGTCCAGCCGGCCTATATGCTGGTTCTCACTTGAATAGGTGTGGAGCCCCAATCCAACTAGCTGATGCAAGCCTTTGTGGCAGTCAGATGGGACAAGCATGGTCAGTTAGTTTTCCCTTTTAGCAGAGAAGGTAGATGGAGGCAATTTCAAAGAAGGAGCATGGTTTAGATTGGCATCCCAAAATATGTCTGTTATATTTGGCACAATTAATTATTACTATGTAGTTCCTAATACCATTGTCATTTTTGTGTGACTGTGTGGTTTTTGTATTTTTCTTACTTCATTAGACTCTCAGCTCCTAGAAGGCAAGATTTGGCATTGTATGACCTCAGTGTTCTTCTGTTTCCTCATCTATGAAAAGGGATTTGTTGGCAGACAGGCTGTGCCCAAATATGCCTCTACGGCAAGTTGATTATTTTCAAATTAAAGTTACTTAAGAAGTGGTCAGTGCAAGAGGGACTTTGATCCTCCTTTCTGTCTCCTGAAAGCAGGAAATAAATCTCTCACGTGGAAGGTGCACTTCCCACATCTGGAGTGTTGACTGAAAAAAATGTACAACCTAAAGGTTGGAAATTATATTTTATTCTGTGGCCTTACTGAGGACTATAGCCCAGGATGGCAGCCTCTCGGGTAGCGCTGAGGGACTGTTGTAAAGAGGCAAGGAAAGAGCCAGAATATATAGGAGTTTTTGCTTCAAAACAACAACAACAAGAACAAACCAAAAAAAAAAAAAAAAAAAAAAAAACCATGTAGTCAAACATCAAAAGATTACTGCTATTACCAAAAACAGACATCTCAAGTTAAAGATTTTAGTGCTTTTGTATGTATAGGAAGATGCAAGAGTCTGGACTTAATTGAAATCATTCCTTTGATATGCATCTTAACTGTCTAGGGCCAGTATCCTATTTTTCTCCATCCTGAATTCCCCTCAGGGCGCACTTGGCTGCAGTGGCTAATGGCTTTAGGACCCACAACATCCTTTGTTTACTGAAATGGCAGGTAAGCCTGGATATAAAGAAACCTTGTTATTTCTTTCATTTACTACCTGGAGCCCAAACTCTGTTTAGCTTTCTTCACTAATTAAGCATCCAAAGCCCGGTTTATTTATTCTGTCAATTCCTCACAAACTTATTGTTTCTTTGTCTAAAAAGTATAAAAGCTGCCTGCTTTGAACAGTTCTTAGGTCCTATTTCTATGAGACCTCTGTACACACAAATTAATTTGTTCCTTTTTCTCCTGTTAATCTGTCTTGGGTCAATTTTATTCTTAGTCTAGCCACAGGAACTCAAGAGAGGTAGCGTGGAAATTTTACCCTCACTCACAGATTCATAAAAGTACCTAGGTCATGAGGTGCTTGCAAGCATTAAAGATAATGTGCTCAGTGAATATTACCTATCAATATTATCTCCTCTTCTTTGTAGCTTCTTCAGTTTCCCTGCTCCCAACATACCAATAGTGAGTGGCATTCAAAAATTTGTGTGTGTGTGAGGTTGAACTGAATTCTCAGTTGGTAAATCATAAGTTGGTTTTGCCTTAGTGTTGCGTGGGATCACTTCTTTCTTAAGAATAACCGTAACTGTGTCCTTTGTTTCCCAGTTCTCTCACTGCTCCATTTTGTTGATGTCACAGATTAATCTTCCTCAACCATATAGCTCTAATATATTGTCTATAAATTATTTGCTTACATACATTTAACATACACTAAATAGGTTGCTGAGATCCGGGAAGATATTTTCCTGCCTTTGTGTCATATTTGTGTCTGCTAGAATCTTGCTTGGAGCTTGGCACAAAGGACCTCAGTATTTTTTTTTTCTTGGAATTTTATTTTATTCAAGATAATACAAGAGAAGAAGGGTGAACAGAAGTGAGCATTGGCAGGGGTTTGGAGGATGGTGAGTGTTAAGCCATCACTATTTTGGAGTTAGGTTTAATCTTAGTACCTCTCAAACTTTTCCTTCAAAATAACATCCACGACAAAGGAACATGTTTAAATATCTAGGTTTGTGGTTACCAAATTTTTTAAATCTATAGTGGACACTATATTCTCTATGCTTTTTCTTTATTGTTGGCCTCTCCCCATGAGAATATAAGCTCCATGAGAGCCACATGATTGCTTTATTACTATATCCCCAGGGTCTCCAGATCAATGCTTTGTTGAGTGAAGGAATGAATGCATGCACATTGTAAAGCATACCCATACACAAAACATAATTTTTTGAAACGATTAGATAATGAAATGAGCAGTATTTTAAAATATTTTTCTTAAAAAAAATGGTTCTGAAGAACCTAGGGGCAGGACAGGAATAAAAACGCAGACATAGAGAATGGACTTGAGGACACGGGGAGGGATAAGGGTAAGCTGGGACAAAGTGAGACAGTGGCATGGACATATATACACTACAGAATGTAAAATAGATAGCTACTGGGAAGCAGCCGCATAGCACAGGGAGATCAGCTCGGTGCTTTGTGTCCACCTAGAGGGGTGGGATAGGGAGGGTGGGAGGGAGATGCAAGGGAGAGGGGATATGGGGATGTATGTATATGTATAGCTGATTCACTTTGTGATACAGCAGAAACTAACACACCATTGTAAAGCAATTATACTCCAATAAAGATGTTAAAAAAAAAAAAGAAAGAGTGCAGGGAAAGGAAATAAAGCAAATATTAGAGTGTGAACAAGGAATAATAAATTCTCCAAGGTTACCAAAGCAAAAAAATAAATAAAATGTTTTTCTAATTGTGAGGGCTACATACTCTCGTTAGTTAATATCTCACAGCACAATATCTTCTTAGGGATAGGTTGGTATCAACAATAGGGATGTAAATCTTTTTGATAATTTCAATTGGTTTTGGCCAAACAATTGGATTTTATTTCAGATCTTATTAGATAGCCATTGTTTTCATCTCCTAAGGTGGCTGGTCAAAAGGCTGTGTGAGGAGAGGACATGACAGAATGGCCCAGTTCTTCTTTTCTTCTACTGGCATCATCATTGTTAACTTTAATCTTGGTTTCTTTGTGGAAATCTTCTTCAGCCACTTGTCCTTTTTGTGAAGGCTGATTTCACTTGTTGTTGTTGTTTTTTTTTAAATAGGAGATATAGAAGTTCTGATGTTGTCCTCTCATCTTCTGCTAAATAACCTTGTTTTCCTCCTCAGAAGACCACTGAATCCTGGTACCAAGCAGGGCCTAGGGATGAGTTTCCCTTCTCATGGGCAACATGTTTCCAAGCGACTCCGGCTATACCTTGTCTCTCTCAGCACAGTGCTAGCCTCGGTTCTCTGCCCCATGCTCTAAGACCCCAGACTCACTTGGGAAGGAAGAGGACGATCCAAAAGGCAGGAAGAAGAGGAGCTGAGGAAACTGATGGGGGGGGGGAGGAGAACAGGGGGAGGGAGGGAAAAGGAGAGTGGGGAGGAAGGAAGGGGAGGAGGGGGGAAGGAAGGAGGAATGAAGGGGACAGGGGAAGGGCGGGGAAAAAGAGGTAAGTGAGAAGGAAGAGGAGGAGAAAGAGGAGGAGGGAGAGAAAGAAGCAGGAGCTCAGTATTAAACCAGTATCTGAAGATCTAGCTTTGAGTTCATCTTCTAGCAGGACTGTAGACAGATATCCAACTGATAAAGTGTCAGAAAACATTATCCAAGACTTGGAAATGGGCAAAAGAAATGATTGGATGTCCTTTCAGTAGGGTGTTGGGGGGAACTTTAGAGATTATCTTATTCTTTTTGATCGATTTTCTATTGACTAGGCTACTTTAAAACTCTGTGAGAGTAGAAGTTAAATTTTAGGAAGCTAATAGCAATACAAATAATTCATGTTCATAGCAATGCAAATGAATGTTGCCAGGCAGAGCATATAAATCTCTGTAAGTGAAGATGAACTTGTTTTAACATCTTACTGGTTTCCTCATTAATGAGTGAGCTGAATAAAATATTTGGCACAATTTCATTTTATATTTGCATGGTAGTGGTGCTTTTGGCTCTTTGAAAAAGTATACTTTAATAGAAATAATGTGATAAGTCCTATAATGGAGGCATGAAGATTTTTGTGAACACAGGTGGGATCAATTTATTTGCCATCGCTGGGGAGGGAAGATTTCACCTAGGAGGTGATTTTTAAGCTGGGGTTTGAAAAAAAGAGTTGAACTGAGGTGAAATTATAGCTGAGGGAGAAGAGGGAGGGAAGAAAAAACTGCAGGCAGAAGAAACTAGTTGTGGTGTGTCTGTCGAGGGATTCCCTTTGGCTCTCATTGTTTAAGAGGCATAAGCCGATCCACCAGAGGGCAGATAGCAGAAGCAAGAAGAACTAAAATTCTGCAGCCTGTGGAAGGAAAACCACATTGACAGAAAAATAGACAAAATGAAAAGGCAGAGGACTTTGTACCAGATGAAGGAACAAGATAAAACCCCAGAAAAACAACTAAATGAGTGGAGATAGGCAACCTTCCAGAAAAAGAATTCAGAATAATGATAGTGAAGATGATCCAGGAACTTGGAAAAACAGTGGAGGTAAAGATCAAGAAGATGCAAGAAATGTTTAACAAAGACCCAGAAGAATTAAAGAACAAACAAACAGAGATGAACAATACAATAACTGAAATGAAAACTACACTAGAAGGAATCAATAGCAGAATAACTGAGGCAGAAGAATGGATAAGTGACCTGGAAGAGAGAATGGTGGAATTCACTGCTGCGGAACAGACTAAAGAAAAAAGGATGAATGGAAATGAAGACAGCCTAAGACACCTCTGGGACAACATTAAACGCAACAACATTCACATTATAGGGATCCCAGAGGAGAAGAGAGAGACAAAGGACCAGAGAAAATATTTGAAGAGATTATAGTCGAAAAATTCCCTAACATGGGAAAGGAAATAGCCACCCAAGTCCAGGAAGCACAGAGAGTCTCATACAGGATAAACCCAAGGAGAAACATGCTGAGACACATAGTAATCAAAGTGGCAAAAATTAAAGACAAAGAAAAATTATTGAAAGCAACAAGGGAAAAATGACAAATAACATACAAGGGCACACCCATAAGGTTAACAGCTGATTTCTCAGCAGAAACTACAAGCCAGAAGAGAGTGGCACGATATATTTAAAGAGATGAAAGGGAAGAACCTGTAACCAAGATTACTGTACCCAGCAAGGATCTCATTCAGATTCGACAGAGAAATCAAGAGCTTTACAGACAAGCAGAAAGCTAAGAGAAGTCAGCACCACCAAACCAGCTCTACAACAAATGCTAAAGGAACTTCTCTAAGTGGGAAACACAAGAGAAGAAAAGGACCTACAAAAACAAACCCAAAACAATTGAGAAAATGGAAATAGGAACATACATATCGATAATTACCTTAAACATGAAAGGATTAAATGCTCCAACCAAAAGACACATCCTTGCTGAATGGATACAAAAACAAGACCCATATATATGCTGGTTACTGGAGACCTACTTCAGACCTATGGACACATACAGACTGAAAGTGAGAGGATGGAAAAAGATATTCCTTGCAAATGGAAATCAAAAGAAAGCTGGAGTAGCAATACTCATATCAGATAAAGTAAACCTTAAAAGAAAGATTGTTACAAGAGACAAGGAAGGACACTACATAATGATCCAGGGATCAATCCAAGAAGAAGATATAACAATTATAAATATATATGCACCCAACATAGGAGCACCTCAATACATAAGGCAACTGCTAACAGCTATAAAAGAGGAAATCGACAGTAACACAATAAGAGAGGGGGACTTTAACACCTCACTTACACCAATGGACAGATCATCCAGAGAGAAAATTAATAAGGAAACACAAGCTTTAAATGACACAATAGACCAGATAGACTTAATTGATATTTATAGGACATTCCATCCAAAAACAGCAGATTACACTTTCTTCTGAAGTGCACATGGAACATTCTCCAGGATAGATCACATGTTGGGTCACAAATCAAGCCTTGGTAAATTTAAGAAAATTGAAATCATATCAAGCATCTTTTCTGACCACAATGCTATGAGATTAGAAATCAGTTACAGGGAAAAAAACATAAAAAACACAAACACATGGAGGCTAAACAATAAATTACTAAATAACCAAGAGATCACTGAAGTAATCAAAGAGGAAATCACAAAATACCTAGAGACAAATGAAAATGAAAACACAATGATCCAAAACCTATGGGATGCAGAAAAGCAGTTCTAAGAGGGACGTTTATAGCAAGACAAGCCTACCTCAAGAAACAAGAAAAATCTCAAATAAACAATCTAATCTTACACCTAAAGGAACTAGAGAAAGAAGAACAAACAAAATCCAAAGTTAGTAGAAGGAAAGAAATCATAAAGATCAGAGCAGAAATAAATGAAATAGAAACAAAGAAAACAATGGCAAAGATCAGTAAAACTAAAAGCTGGTTCTTTGAGAAGATAAACAAAATTGATAAACCTTTAGACAGACTCATCAAGAAAAAGAGGGAGAGGACTCAAATCAATAAAATTAGAAATGAAAAAGGAGAAGTTACAACGGACACCACAGAAATACAAAGCATCCTAAGAGACTACTACAAGCAACTGTATGCCAATAAAATGGACAACCTGGAAGAAACGGACAAAAAATCTTAAAATTTGTATGGAGATACAAAAGACCCCGAATAGCCAAAGCAGTGTTGAGGGGAAAAAAAACAGACCTGGAGGAATCAGACTTCCTGACTTCAGACTCTACTACAAAGCTACAGTAATCAAGACAATATGGTACTTGCACAAAAGCAGAAATACAGATCAATGGAACAGGATAGAAAGCCCAGAGATAAACCCACGCACCTATGGCCAACTATTCTATGACAAAGGAGGCAAGGATATACAATGGAGAAAAGACAGTCTCTTCAATAAGTGGTGCTGGAAAAACTGGACAGCTACATATAAAAGGATGAAATTAGAACACTCCCTAACACCATACACAAAAATAAACTCAAAATGGATTAGAGACCTAAATGTAAGACTGGACACTATAAAACTCTTAGAGGAAAACATAGGAAGAACACTCTTTGACATAAATCACAGCAAGATCTTTTTTGATCCACCTCCTAGAGTAATGGAAGTAAAACCAAAAATAAACAAATGGGACCTAATGAAACTTAAAAGCTTTTGCACAGCAGAGGAAACTACAAACAAGATGAAAGGACAACCCACAGAATGGGAGAAAATATTTGCAAATGAATCAACAGGCAAAGGATTAATCTCCAAAATATATAAACAGTGCGTGCAGCTCAATATTAAAAAAACAAACAACCCAATCCAAAAATGGGCAGAAGGCCTAAATATACATTTCTCCAAAGAAGACATGCAGATGGCCAAGAAGCACATGAAAAGCTGCTCAACATCACTAATTATTAGAGAAATGCAAATCAAAACTACAATGAGGTATCACCTCATACCAGTTAGAATGGGCATCATCAGAAAATCTACAGACAACAAATGCTGGAGAGGGTGTGGAGAAAAGGGAACCCTCTTGCACTGTTGGTGGGAATGTAAATTGATACAGCCACTATGGAGAACAGTATGGAGGTTCCTTAAAAAACTAAGAATAGAATTACCACATGACCCAGCAATCCCACTACTGGGCATATACCCAGAGAAAACCATAATTCAAAAAGGCACATGTACCCCAATGTTCATTGCAGCACTATTTACAATAGCCAGGTCATGGAAGCAACCTAAATGCCCATCGACAGATGAATGGATAAAGAAGATGTGGTACATATATACAATGGAATATTACTCAGCCATAGAAAGGAACAAAGCTGGGTCAATTGTAGAGACATGGATGGATCTAGAGACTGTCATACACAGTGAAGTAAGTCAGAAAGAGAAAAACAAATATCATATATTAACGCATATATGTGGAACCTAGAAAAATGGTACAGATGAACTGGTTTGTAGGGCAGAAATTGAGACACAGATGTAGAGAACAAATGTATGGACACAAAGGGGGGAAAGTGGCGGGGGTGGTGGTGGTGGTGGTGTGATGAATTGGGAGATTGGGATTGACATGTATACACTAATATGTATAAAATGGATAACTAATAAGAACCTGCTGTATAAAAAAATAAAATAAGGGCTTCCCTGGTGGCGCAGTGGTTGAGAATCTGCCTGCCAATGCAGGGGACACGGGTTCGAGCCCTTGTCCGGGAGGATCCCACGTGCCATGGAGCAACTGGGCCCGTGAGCCACAGCTACTGAGCCTGCACGTCTGGAGCCTGTGCTCCGCAACAAGAGAGGCCGCGATAGTGAGAGGCCCACGCACCGCGATGAAGAGTGGCCCCCGCTTGCCGCAACTAGAGAAAGCGCTCGCACAGAAACGAAGACCCAGCACAGCCAAAAATAAATTAAAAAAAAAAAGACCTAAAGAAGAAATACATGGCAAATATCTTTCTAAAAAATAAATAAATAAATAAATAAATAAAAAATTCAAAAATTCAAAAAAACAAAAGAAGAAAATATCAGGCTCCTTATTCAAAAAGCAGTAAAAAGTGGCATTTATGGTACAAATAATATAAAGTAAAATAAAATACATAATAAAACCTTAATATATCCTGAACATTCGTCCTTGAACAGTTTTTATAGTCTTGCTCCAGACGTGGTCACAGGAATATGCCTATACAAATGTGCTTGCAACATTTAGAACTAGATTAAAAGAAGAGTTAAGTTAGAACTTCAGTTTTTGGGTTAGTACGTAATGCATGTCAGCACATCCCCACGTTGGCACATACATACTGTGAGTACCATCACCATTGGAGCTAGACCCTCCTGAGCTTTCTTTCTTGTTTCTGCCTTCAGATATGAATTCTTTCTTGCAGGAGGGGACACCATGAGGAAGTGCTGATTCCTGTCCCCTCTCACCTCTCTTTAGGGGTATAGTGTTAAGGGGTCCAGTCCTCCGACTGTCTTGGCCCATCCTTAAGAGTACTGTACAGTCCTTGGTGATCTCAATACCATAGTGCCTGGATATTTGCATGATTGATTTTTCTCCAGCAACCAGAAGAACCTAAGTTCATTTCATTCTCTAACTCTAGGACCAGATTAACTTATTACTCCCTATTTAAGGGCTTATTTTCTCAGGACCCACGCCAGCAAAATGAATTCATTTCTCCAGAGACACAGAATGGTCCGTGTACTACTCAGCAGGCCATACCTAAGCTTTGGTAACTAATTTCAACTATTGTTCAGTCCTTACTCCTTATCTCAATGCCAGTAGCCTCTGTCCCCACAACTACAATCTGCGCCTCCCCACAGGATGGAGTATTTTGTTTTCTGAGGTCTTGGAAAGATATGTGAGTTCCAAAATATTTGTCACATTTTTACTAACTCAGTTTACATAATGTATCCCCAATATAGTTAATAACTACTTAGCTTAATAAACATTTCTTGAGTTCCTACTGTGTTCAGGCACTTTGCCAGGCTTTAGGAATTAAAAAAAAATGCTAAAAATATGAGATAGGATTAGAATGCAGCAACAAAGACCCAATGCAGCCAAAGAAAAAAAAAATTGCCCTGTGTTCAATGTACCCATATTAGAGATAAAAAGCTAAAGGCATAAGGTGTGAATTAAATAGCTAATACTCTGAGGTATAGTCACCAAGAAGACAGTAATTTGATGCTGCCTGTAGCAGAGAAAGACATCATAGCAAATATATACGTTTTTCCATCCTATAAGTGGATGGAAAATTAAATCCTTAATTAAAAGGATTTAAACAAAGCAAAAATCAGAGGCTATAGAGATGATCAGAGGTAAAGTTTGGGTCTATGACAAAGATTGTTTGCAAAGATGGCTACAACGATGCCTCCTATAACCCTTTGCAATGTGACTTTTTTGTTCCTCCCATCAAAAGGTGGAATTTATTTCGCTAGCCCTTGAATCTGGGCTGACATTGTGACTTGTTTGGACCAAGTAATGTAGTGGAAGTGACTCTGCGTGTAACCTTCAAGACTGGACCCGAGACTGCTGTGGCAGTCAGTCTAGCCTATGGAGGATGAGAAAGCTACATGGAGGGGAAACCAAGGCATACCAACCAACAAATAACATCAACTGCCAGCCTTAAATCCATCTTGGACCTTCTACCCCAGGTGACCCCTCCAGCTGGATGCAGCTGCATGAGTGAGTCCAAGTGAAACCAGCAGAGGAACTCACCACTCAATCCACAGAGAGTAAGAAATAAAGATGAAAAAGAAAAAAAAAAAAGGAAATAATAAATCATTGTTTTAAGCCACTAAGTTTCAGAGTGGTTTGTTACACAGCAATAGATAACTTAAATAGGGTCATTCCCTTGATATTTTAGATTAAAATATGTTACCACTATAGCTTATGACTCAAAAGCAATGAAGGCATTACTACTACATCAACTTCAGACTTAGTGATTAGACTTTGCAAAAGGAACTGGTATAGGGAGTCAGGGCTTTCATTGCTATCAACCAAAGAAAATAGCTTCTTAGAAGTGTGAGACGTCTGTAAGAAAACTGTAAGGTCTCCACAAGTAGAGTAAACATTAAAAAATATGGGTATTAGACCCATCAAACAAATGGACTCACTTGGGAAATTCAATATTTAAAACATACCGATAGTTCACCAATAAAGAACTGATAACAGACATATCAAAGGTCAGCATTACAGCATTTTAGATTTACGAGTAGAACTTCCAATTACCTCTGAAGGTAAGAAGAAGAACGACACAAATGATGCCCCTTAACGCTTGAAAATAAAATCCTTGAGTTCTGGGTGTGGTAGTCAGCCTCCAAGGTGGCACCAAGTGATTCTCATTTCCTGGTATTCACTCTTTGGGGAAATATTCTCCCACACTAAATCATGGCTGGCCTGTGTATCTAATAAAATATGGTAGAAGTGACGGTGTGTGACTTCTGAGGCCAGGTTATAAAAGACATTGCAGTTTCCACTTTGGTCTCTCTCTTGGATCACTTGCTCTTGGAGAAGCCAGCTGCTATGTCTTGTAGCGCTATGGAGAGGACCACATAGCGAGGAACTGAGGCCTCCCCTCCCCTCCCTCCCTCCAGCTACCAGGATCAGCTTGCCAGCCAGAGTCTGCTATCTTGGACGAGGGTCCTTTAGTCTCAGTCAAGCCTTCAGGTGACTGCAGCCCTGGCTGACACTTCTTTTTTAGATAGCTTTATTGAGGTTACAGTTTATTTATGATAAAATTCACTAATTTTAAGTGCATAATTCAATGATTTCTAGTAAATTTACAGAGTTGCGTAACCATGACCACAATCTATTTTTAGGATATTTTCATCATGCCAAAAGAAACCCCATGCCCATTAGCATTTACTTCCCATTCCACCACCAGCCCCAGGCAACCACTAATCTATTTTCTATGTCTATAGATTTGCCTTTTCAGAAAACTTAATTGAAATGGAATCATGCCATATATGGTCTTTTGTGTCTAGCTTCTTTTATTATCTAGCTGACATTTTGAGACACTCAGAACCAGAACCTCCCAACTAAGCCACTACTGAATCCTTGAGGCACAGAAACTTTGTGTTTATTGTTGATTTTAGCCACTAAGTTTTGGGGTAATTGGTTACACAGTAATAGATAACTAGTGCACATGAGTATGTGATTACTGCTGGGAAACTAAGTACCTCAGACATCCAGTGTTCCATTAAACCCAACCCCAAAGGTACAATATTTGTTACTATTAAAACTTGTAGACTTCTAGTTATAAAATAAATAAGTCATGGAGATGCAATGTACAGCATGATGACTATAGTTAATAATACTATATTGCATATTTGAAGTTGCTAAGGGAAGAGATCTTAAAAGTTCTCATCAAAAGAAAAAAAATTTTCATAACTATGTGAAGTCATGGATGTTAGCTAGACTTACTGTGGTGATCATTTTGCAATATATACAAATAGCGAATCTTTATGTTGTATACCTGAAACTAATATATATCAATTATACCTCAATCAAAAACAAAAAGTTGTGGACATGAGAAGCCATACCTTACAGTTGTATTGGAATATTTTGTTAATGATACAAAACTGATACTGTTTCTAATTTTTAAAAGAAAGTCATTTCCAGATCAGAAGAAAGAATCCCCACTTTATTTTTAGGTCCATGCAAAATGTTGATGAACAAGGAAGAAATGACTGTGGACAGTTAAAATGTGGTAAAATTGTCCTAGTGGGTGGGCTACTAAGGAAACTTGCCATATTAGTCTGGAATGAGTTTTGGTTGATCAGGTTGGACAGCAAAGGCTTGGCTGTATTTCCAGGAGACTTAACCAGCCAGTTGCAACTTTGAGATGTTGCTATCAAGAAGTCATTTAAAGGATTCATGAGGGAAGAGAGGTATAGGTGCATGCAGGCTTCAGATTTTGAGTTGATACCAAAAGGAAGAGGCCTCCAATTTCACAACTGTGTGAATGGGCCAAAACTTCATGGAATGTTGTAAAATGAGAGCCAATTGTAAAATGGTTTAACTAATGTGTATTAAAAATCCTATTGACAAAAAAAAAAAATAAAAAAAAAAAAAAAAAAAATCCTATTGACAATCTGAGTATAAGTTTTTGTTTGGTAATGCTTTTGACTCAGTTTTTTTTTTTTTTTTTTTTTGGCTGCACTGCCATGTGGCTTGTGGGATCTTAGTTCCCCGACCAGGGATTGAACCCAGGCCCTCAGCAGTGAAAGCACGGAGTCCTAACCACTGGACCACCAGGGAATTCCTTGACTCGGGTTCTAATTTTTTTGGACGCCCCGTGCAACATGCGGGATCTTAGTTCTCTCACCAGGGATTGAACCCGTGCCGCTGCAGTGGAAGCGCAGAGTCTTAACTACCACTGGGCCGCCAGGGAAGTCCCTGACTCAGTTTCTAATGCAGCAAAAGTCGAAGATTAAGAGACTCATCTAAAATCCAGTAGTAGCAATGGGTTTCAAGCTTTGAAAATATGGGTTTCAAGTTTTGAGGGTGAAGATTAAAGTCTTTATGACACTTAGAAACAGTGTTCATTTTTTTTTAAAGGGAACTGTTTATTTATCTATCTATCTATCTATCTATTTATTTATTTATGGCTGTGTTGGGTCTTCATTGCTGCGCGCGGGCCCTCTCTAGCTGCAGAGTGTGGAGGCTACTCTCCGTTGCGGTGCTCAGGCTTCTCCTTGCAGTGGCTTCTCTTGTTGCGGAGCATGGGCTCTAGGCGCTCAGGCTTCAGTAGTTGCAGCACGTGGGTTCAGTTGTTGTGGCACGCGGGCTCTAGAGTGCAGGCTCAGCAGCCGTGGCACACAGGCTTAGTTGCTCCACGGCACGTGGGATCTTCCCAGACCAGGGCTCGAACCCGTGTCCCCTGTATTGGCAGGCGGATTCTTAACCACTGCGCCGCCAGGGAAGTCCCCAGTGTTCATTTCTTAGTATACAGCTGTTATTCACTAAAACAGTAGCTTCTATATCATATTCATTTTTTCCTGTTATTCAACATGTATTACTGTTTAGTAAAATATCTGCCTTTATGTATGAACATGATGTTGGAATTTCTTCAAATCTATTAATTTGTTGTATGTTTTGTTCCTTTTAAAACAACATTTTTTTTTAAAATTTATTTTTGGCTGTGTTGGGTCTTCGTTGCTGTGCGCGGGCTTTCTCTAGTTGTGGTGAGCAGAGGCTACTCTTTGTTGCGGTGGGTGGGCTTCTCATTGCAGTGGCTTCTCTTGTTGTGGAGCATGGACTCTAGGCACGTGGGCTCAGTAGTTTCGCGGCATGTGGGATCTTCCTGGCCCAGGGATCAAACCCGTGTCCCCTGCATTGGCAGGCAGATTCTTGACCACTGCGCCACAAGGGAAGTCCCCGTTCCTTCTTATAAGGGAATTTATTTAAATTTATTGTATCTAACTGCTTGCTTTATACCAGTTCTTACTGATACATGCTGTATATATAGGAATTACCCCAAATTTATTTGATACTGTGGCATGCTGTTTAGTTGCTAGTACCAAGATGCAGCACCAGTATTTGCCTTTATGGTACTTCATGCATAGTGTGGGGCTTCATTTTTTGTGTGTGCGTTTTGTTGTCTGCAATATTTTCACTATTTAAAAAAAACTGTGGCTTAGTACCTTTATTCATGGTTAGTAGTATACAATTAAATATACAGAACTTGTGATTTCCTAGAACCCAATATACTGTACATAGTATACTCCATTAACATGAGTATGTAATACTTCCTTCCACAAAACCACTGAAAATCATTTAAACACTTTCACACACACAAATAAATACATGTATACTAACAGGTTCTTTTTTACCCCATAAATTTTTCATGAAAAATTGGGTGGTCTTATTCACTTTAAAATCTTGTATGTCAGTACAAGTAAAGTACTATGATTCAGGCACCCAGGACACAGAGAAAATAAGATACTGATCCTGACTTGAAATATCTACAACTCTAGTAGAAGAAACAGACACAAACCCACACTTAGATTGCTATGTGATATGTGTGTTTCAAGAGGAAGAAGCCTTAAGGTGTTTGGGGCTAGACAAGAGAGGTTTTACTGAGTAAGTGACTTCTAAACTAAATTGTGGTTTGTCAGATCAACAAGGGCAAGGAGGGCATTTCAGACAGAACAAAGAGCAAAGACTGGGAAGATTAAGAGAACAAAGTATGCCTTGGAGACAGCAAATAGCTCTGTGGGGCTGAAGTGTAGTGGGTGTGAGGGAACAGTCTGAGATAAAACTGGAAGATTAGGCAGAAGCTGTAGGGAGTGGAGATTTTAAGCAGAGAAATTTTTCCCTTAAAAAGGTTTCTCAGGCCGCAGAGCTGTGGATGGATTGGAGAGCACAGAGTTGGAAGGCAGTCAAACCAGTTAGGAGGCTTTTAGGGTAATTACATGAGACATGATGAGGTCTAAATGAAGGTAAAGGGCAGTAGGGATGATGAAGGGCATGAACTAGGGACCTCGAAAAGGGATCCTTGGATATGGACAACAGAGAGAATGGGACTGAAATTGGCTCTGCGGTTTCTAGTTTGGGTGACTGGGGGAACAGTTATGCCACTAAATGAAAATGAAAATGTCCTAGGTCATTGGGAATTATCTTTGATTCCTTCTTCCACTCAGCAGATTACCAACTTCTGCCAGGTCTTTGCCTGCAATCTTCCCCACTCTTCTAAATATTCTTCACACTGATGCGGAGTCACCTTCCTAAAGCAGCTGAGTGTATACATTTCTGCTCAGAAGCATTTGATGGACGCCCCCCTCTCCCTCGGCCCGCCCCCCCCCCTCCCCACTGCACGGGGAATGAAATCTAAGCTTCTTAGTGGAGCATTCAAGCCTCTACATGCTCAGGCTGGCTACAAGCTACCTCTTGGCTGTATCCATCTCTTGTTAACTACCATTCCTTTTCTCACCCTATGTATCTTCAGCCTTAAACATTAATCTAATCCTTGTTCCTCTAACACATCCTGTCATTTCACACTTCTAAGCCTTAGCTCAGGCTATTTTCTCTATTTGAATGCAGCGTTTATATCAGCCTCTCCATAACACTTTACCCATCCCCTTAGTCAAAAGTATTCTTCCTCTTTTGTGGTGCATAGACTTCTGTGTCTCAATCCTAACACTTTTCGCGTTCTGCCTGTTTTTATAGATAGTTGTAACTTAGTCCCTTCTACTTCCTTGCCCCAGTGACTTAATCACACACAGTATAGGCTCAAAGCCCTGTGACGAATTGAACTGGAGCAGGGATCTGATCCTTGTATCAAAGGTTAGCAGTCTGGAAAAATCAGGCGATTCTGCGAGAATCCATGACATCGCGCATGAAAAAAGAGCCTAGAGGAGTCACTCATTCCAGGGGGCCCTTTCGCTGTCTAGAACAACCGTCACAAAAGGTGGGAACAAAATAATTTGCTGTTAGGAGAGTACGGCTTCTCTACACGGTTGCAAGATGTTTTTATTGTTTACATAAAGTAAAATATCTTATGCACTGTACTTGAAAAAAGCCCTAAGGGATCTAAGATTTCCCGAGGTGAATTTTCCGCTGACGGGTGTCCTCCTGAAGTCAACTGCACTGACCATCATGCAGTATACTTGGTAATGGATTAAAGACTCATCGAAGCCTACTGGCTGTGAGTCTCCGGAGTGGGACTGCGGCTTGGCCCGGAGCGACCTCCGCTCCGCCCTGCGGCCACCCCCGCGACCGCCCCCAGCGGCCTCAGTCTGGAGGCTCCAAGGGAATTCCCGCACCTCTGCGCGCGCAATCCCGGGACAAGGATCCGCGCGGCGCGCGCAATTGCCCTGGAAACCTCTGCGCGCGCACGCGCAAACGCGGGGCGGGGGAGGACTGAGCTAAGGGTTTAGCAGCGGAAGGAGGGGTTTATCCTTCCAGTCGACCGACGCTGCCCCGAGGGTGGACGCGCGCGCCGCCCATCTCCCTCGGGTGGAGCGTCCCTTCCAGCACGCGCCCGGCCGCGCGCTCCCCAGCCCCTCCCCCTCCGCTCCCCCCACTTCATAAGCACCCTTGCACTCCTCCCGCATTTGTGCGCCGGTGCAGCAGGCAGTGGGAGCATCCGGGCACTTCCGCAGCCGAGCGGCGATCCGGGAGGCGGCGGTGGCGGCGGCGGTGGTCGAGAAGCTCCCATGGCTGGGACCAGGCGGGGGGAAGGCAAAAGGGGGGCGAGGCCTTAAGCCCGAGCCGCGGCGGGGTGGGTCCCGAGGGAGGCGGAGCGGGAAGCGCTCTCGCGGGCGGAGGAGGGCCGGGAGCGGGGCTCGTTGAGTCTCTAGTGCGTTCGCCTGGCCAGCCGGGGCTCCGGAGATGCATCTGCATCAGGTCCTCACTGGAGCTGTCAACCCTGGAGACAACTGCTATTCCGTGGGCAGCGTCGAGGATGTCCCCTTCACGGTGAGCGGTGTCCGGGAGCCCAAGGGGGAGTGACCGCGGTCTCTACGCGGGGGCTAAGACCCCCTGTCCCCGGCCCACGGCTCCCCGGGAGGCTGCGACGTGTTGGTAGGCCCCACCCGAGTCCCCTTTGCACCCCAATTTAGCGGGGCGGGCCGTGGGACTGTGATTCCTGCGGCTGCTGTAGGAAATTGCCAGTCAGGGGAGAGGTTTAGGAATCCACCGCACTGTCCGCCCTCAGCAAACGGGCCCCGGGGGTGACTGCACCAGACGGTTCCTCTCCTAGGATGGCCCCGGGTCTGCGGTGGAGGAAGGTGAAACCTCTGAAAGCCTAGAGCGTCCGTTTCTCACCTGCGTCCGTTTCGCACCTGCTCTCGGCATGGAGGCGCAGAGACTCGGTCTTGTTTCATCTCGGAGCGTGGAGGCGATGCTGCGCCTGGCTCCCCCTGCCCGTTGTGGTAGGGCATTGAGGAGCCGCTGGAGCAGGTGGCTTTAAGCCCAGCCCTCCGTACCTCCTGATATGCAGAATCTTAATCCCAACAAGAAAATGGAAAAATTCATTCTCTGCCTCCGAGAAATTTAGAATGGAATAATTAGAGTGACAGTGGCCTGGAGAGCTCTTATTTATCACGAGATCACGATTTGGTAACCTCCCTAGATAATATTTTAATCCGTTTGCAAGGTAGGCTGGTTGGTTTGTTTTAAAGATAGCGCAATGTGAAAATTTTATGACAGTGTTTTTCCTGTTTGTGAGATTAAAGTGTATGTAAACGATAATGTGTTAGAACCTCTTAAAAATCTGGATGAAATAGACATGTTTCTCAAGGAGCTTGGATGGATTAATCCTTTTGAGAATGGAATGTTAGTATAGCCAATTCAAACCAAGCTCTAGAGCTTCATTTACCCACAGAGAGACTCCCATGGATTAACATGAGTTTCTTTTTTGTGTTAAATTTAGACATGGTCCTCCTCGGAAGGAACTGTAGACAATTAGACCTCGATTAAATAAACATTGTTATTAATAACCATTCTCCTTGATGAAATTGGAAATAGCATAATGGTATGCTTTTTAGACAAGGGAAACACTCTGATCTGATGTCTGCTTTCCAGTAGCATGTTTTTAAAGCTGCAGAAATAAGAAAAGCTCCTGCAAAACTGCAGAATCATTATGTAGCACAGTGCGTTCAGGAGCAGAATTTATCTATCATTGTGATACATTAGAAATAACCCCATAAGATTGCTTTTTGGCCATTTTAATTTTAAATGTAATCAACTTGGCTTTGTACCAGTTTAGAATGAACCCTTAAAAAATATAATTTGCCTGACTTATATTGTTAACACCTATCCCTATCAATGGTGTTATCTGTGTTTTGTGTACTTGTGACCTAAAAGATCCATATAGTGTTGAGCTTGGGCTTCAAGTGTGTAGACAATTTGGGGGGCATAGAGAGAAGAAATTTCCCTCTCCCCTAGTTGTGTATGTGGGGAGGAGGTTTCCCAGGGTTAGAAGAACAGGCTTTCTCCATCAAGAAATGAATCTGGAATCTTGGTTTATGGGTTATCTCCACACTATTATGGTCGTGGTAGTTTTCTGTTTCCATCTAAGGTAGAGTGATGTCTCATTGTGAGGCTGGTATATAAGGCTAAACAGGTTCAGGTGCAGCCTGGAAAAGCCAGTGCCAGAACCATTAGTGCTGCACAGGTGTGGTTATGCTGTAGGCCGCCCATGACCAGGTCCTTGGAATCATTTTCAAATCTTTTCCACCTCCCTCTTTCAACCTGTCACCAAATCTAGCTGACTCTCTGCAGTGACTACCAGATTTACCCCTTTTCATGTCCTTAGTTACCAGCTTATTTTAGAACCTTATTTGTATTACTTAATATTAAAAACTTCCAAACTGGTTTCCTGACATCTCTGATCACTTCAGTTCATCCTCCACACAGCTGCTGGTATAATAATCTTCAAATAGCGTTTCACCATATCATTCTTGGCTGAAGAATATGTAGTTGTTTCTAAGAGCTGTGGTGTGAAATTTAAATTTGTCAGAATTCTTCTGCCATCTTTGACTTTACATTTGATTATGTATACTCCTCATCTTGGCCCCTCTGCTGTAGACATATCAATCTTCTCACTCTAGCCTACATTTTTATGTTGCAACAAGAGAATCCTTGCTTTTTGTTTTCCCAAATAATGACTCAAAATTTACCAGGTTTAGGATGCCTGCCTGTGACACTGATTATTTTGGCCCTTTGGCATTTACACACCCATGTTGCACACCATCTCATTTTAATATCTTAGTTTTTTAAAAAATATTTATTTATTTATTTTGGTTGTGCCTGGTCTTAGTTGCGGCATGTGGGCTTCTTAGTTGCGGCATGTGAACTCTTAGTTGTGGCATGCATGTGGGATCTAGTTCCCCTACCGGGGATCGAACCCTGGCCCCCTGCATTGGGAGCATGGAGTGTTACCCACTGGACCACCAGGGAAGTCCCGATATCTTAGTTTTGAATGCACTGATCCAGTTATAATTTTGCCTTGAACTAGAAATGACCTTTTGGACTCTGAAGAACAGAGTTGCTTGAAAAAAATGAGAACAAGCTGTTTTCAAGTACTCAGGAATCAGCTAACAATTATTTCAATGCCTGTGTTAGTATAGTAAAAATGAAATTAAAAAAAAAGGTAAAACTCCTTTATGTAGAGCGTGCCGTTTGATTTGTATAGCAATCAGATGAAAAAACTTTAGTTCTGGGTCAGATGACTAGCAAGAGGACCAGCCGGGACTGGAATGGAGGTCTTGTGACTTCTCATCTGGTGGGCTTTTCTCTGTAGTATGTTTCTTTCCTGTCAGAGTTCTTGCTCTGAAGGGTGTGTCTATGTGGGGAAGGTCTAGACATGGCCAGTGTAGAAGGTAAGACTGTCTTGGAGCTAGCCAGTGGTAACCTGAGGACCTTTTCAAAATAGGGCAGATCATTTATTTCAGAGTCTATAAGCAAAGTTTTTGAAAAGGAATTGTTCTAAAAGAATTTTGAAGTGTTCATGACATTGTAATTGAAAAACAGTCTGTTATATATATATATTGCATTGTGCATGGGAGGTGGTGGGTGGTGGTGGTGTGATCGGTTGGGCAGTGAATGAATGCTTGGTTATGTTGTCAGGGCACGATCTCTACTGTGTTGACATGGTGATGCAGTTGGTAGTGGACAAACCCAGTGATGAGTACTTCTAGTGCTAGCACTTTTAGCGCTAGCATGTGATGGTTTTCACTTGTGTTTTGGCAGTTAGGAGTTTTTTAAAACACTCAATTGTAATTTTATAAATACACTTGTATAAGTATCACCTTTTGATCATTCTGTTCTTTTCAATGTAAGATCTAAGTTCTGGGAAATATTGTTATCCTGTAATAAGTCAGGTCCCAGGTAGTCCAAGGTTGATGTATGAGCTTTGTTGTAGTTTATTTTGCCATCGAGACATTTCCAACTACCTTCTTACAGGTAAGTGGATGTTTTAAGGCTTAATGCAACAGATAGTTTAAATTTCTCCTTATTTATGTTGTTTATTACTTTCTGAAAATAGTCCTTAGTTTTTTTTTATTTTACTTTTCTGTAAGCATTAGAATATTAATTAAAATAGTGATGGTACATGATGATTATTAATATAATTAAAGTATTTTTTTCACCTAAGGGGTACAGACTATATTTTCAGACATAAAGGGGCAGTTGATGTTACTCCATTCTGATATGAATTCAACACATTGATGAAAAAAGTTTACAAAAATTAGTAAGTCATTTCCACTTTCAGGGGGCTTATAATATACCGGCAGAGAGAAAAAAATGATGTACATAATTACAGTGTAAGTCAGATGAAAGAGATCACATGTAGTTGGGAAGATAAAAGATTTCATGGAAGATTGACACTTGGAAAGGCAGAGTAATATTAGGCATTTCTATATGGTAAGAACAACAAAAGCCAAGGAGTGGTGTGATATAAAGGATACATTATTGGGTGACTATTCCTTCACAAAAGTGATTAAAAAAACAAAACAAAACACAGGACTTAAAAAAAAACCCACAGGGCTTCTTTAATAAGTAGCGAATACTGTTAGAATTTTGAAAAATATGATTTGCAAACATTACCCTTAGCTTTTTAGGAAAATATATTTGTATTCTGACATTCTTGACTTTTGTTGTTTTTGTTTTTTCTAGTAGTGAATGAAAAAACATTTATTTAAAAGTTAGAAGATAATGTTATGTTACATGTTATATATGTCATATATTAACTCTTTTTTTGGGCATTTAGATATATTTTAATTCTACTGTAGCATAATAACATTCTAGTCCTAGAATTATGGCAACACCAAACTTTGAAAATAATCAGCTTGTTTATACATTTACAAATGTTTGTTGAACACATGGATGTCTGTGGCTCTGTGGAGTTAAAAAAAATAATAAAAAGAACAACAAAAAAATAGCCCGGATTTCAGGGAGTTTATTAAAAAAGTTTAGGAAACTGGTAATCTATCTACTAGGGGAGTTAAGACATATACTTAACCACAGCAGTTCAGCTGTGTGGTATTTTGAGGCACTTAAATTCTTGTGGGAATTCAGAAGGACTAAGAGATCACTTTTGGCCAGGGGAATTGGAGAGTTGGACAGAAAAATGCTTTTGTACTGGCTGGTTATCAATAGGTATAATGACTTTACCTATTGACATCCTATGCTGAGAATAAAGGGAAAGACAGAAGTGAAGAATTTAGAACGGGCTTGTTTCCCAAGAGAAATTGGCCCATTTATTCTTGGAGAGTAGCTTCTTGTTTATTTAAATTGATACCTTTTAGAGTGTGTGGCCTTGTGTTTGGTGTCAGCCTGTAGGTGAATATGAGGTTCTATAAGTTTTTACTTATGTCCCTAGGTAGATTGTTAATTAGCCTGCCTTCTAGAGTGAGAAGACTCCTAGCAGCTACCCTGAAACTCTGGTATAACCCCAAATAATGCCTCCTCAGAAATGGGAAGTCAGAGACCAACTACTTATATGACATTGGCCAAATCGCTGAAACTTTTTAGGTTTTTCATCTGTAAAATGAGGTTCTTAAATTAGGTTCTCTTTAACTGTTCAGACCTTGGATGGCATTTATACAGACCTCTCTAGAGATTTCCAAGGGGCAAAAGAGAAAATGGACCAGAAACATAAAGTGACTATGGTGAGGATATGGGTCTAGCGTCTCTGTGCCCCGCCACTTGTATGTATGTACAAGATTGTTGGTCAGACTTTACAGTCAGGGAGCCTGACTTCCTTTCTGGCTCAGGGATTAAGCCATGCAGAGCCTTTGTGAAGTAGTGGTTCTTCTTTGGGCTCACAGTTGAGAAGGAGGCTCTTGTTTATGATTGTGTCCTCAGTATCTGGTAGATGGTACTGTCAGAGTACAGTGTGGAGTGGGAGATGGGCCAGGGTGATGGTGTTCAGCCACCCACTAAATAGATTTACTCCTTTACTTTCTGTTCTTAGCTTTTTGAGTATTTGAAGGATGACTTTAGAAATTATCTAAAATATTGATACAAACGAACTTATTTGCAAAACAGATATAGACTCACAGACATAGAAAACAAACTTATGGTTATCAAAGGGGATAGTGGGGGTGGGGGGAGAAAAATGAGGAGTTTGGGATTAACATACACACGACTATATATAAAATAAGTAAACAACAAGGACCTGCTGTAGAGCACAGGGAACGATACTCAATATCGTATAATAACCTATAATGGAAAAGAACCTGAAAAAGAATATATACATACATATGTATAACTGAATCACTTTGCTGTACACTTGAAACTAACAACATTGTAAGTATGTAAATACTTCAATTAAAAGAAGAAATTATAATCAGTATCTTAATTTGGATCTTGAGAAACTTTTAGAACAAATCAGAGTCTCAGTATTTAATCATCAAAAAGAGTATAGGATGTTGGGTTACAGCCGTAATGGCGCAGTGGAAAAACAAGTCATGCCTGACCAATTTAATTTCCTTCAGTGATAGAAAGCAAGGCAGTGTTTAAAAGGGGATAATAATAGAGAATATCTGTAATTCAGATTCAGTAAGGCTCTTCTAGCTTGTGGCTTATTTTTTAAACAAGTTTGGAAACCAAATATTTTAATAGAAGTTTTAGGGTTTTCAATCTTTTTGAGTTTGTAGAATCCTTTTTCATTTTATTTTTGCTCTGGAACCCTAATTTATGATATAACAGGATAGGACTTGTTATTGAGGAAGCAGGGAAGCAGGTGCAACTTTCACAGGTGGTGTGACTATTTTCTTTCTCTTAGAGATAGCTCATGTAACCCTGGCACTTGACGTATAATATGTGAAACCAATTGGCTGTGCTTTTATTCTCATTTCATGATTGCTAAGGGCTCCTTTAATGCTCCCCTTTCCCTCCATCCTAAACACCTAAAAATATGGTTAGCTTATATCTCTTTGATGGAGAAGACACTAGGTATAAAGGGGTCACTGAATAGAACCAGACTCCTTTAAACACTACACGATAATTTGGTGGGGTGATTTGAAAGGCATAAATATCATCCTCTTAGATTATCATTGGAGATGTGTTCCTTTAGGGCTATTCCTCTAAAAATTGAGCCCACTCAGGAATAATATTTAATTTAATTTATACTAAGTCATGACGTTTTCCTCTTGTGATTTTAGAAGAAACCCAGGAAACCTGAAACTATATGGGCATTATGCAAGGGGGCATAGATTGGACCTCCCCTCCCCCAAAACATAAAAGTTTTGGCTTAGACTAAGTTCAAAGACACACATAGCTTATATGGTCACTGCATTTCAATAACAAAATGCTGACATTTTCCTAGGAGTAATGACTTCGGTTTTGTTATATGCTGGTACCTTCCTCATGTCTTCTCTGGCCTTGACTATATCTGTACTTAGGAGGATCTAATCAGAAGGAGATTCAAATTATTATCATGTACTCTAACCATAGCATCTTTTATATGGATGAATTGTCAGTGTTTCCAGGAAAGGCCAGTTCCTCCGTTGGTACCGATGATCTTAAATTGGGAGTGATTTTGTCCCCTGGGATGTTTGGCAGTGTCTGGAGACATTTTTGATTGTTGACAAGGTTGTAGGGAAGGACTAGCATCTAGTGGGCAGAGGCCAGAGATCCTGATAAACATCCTATTATGTGCAAGACAGCTCCCCACAATGAAGAATTACTCAGCCTAAAATGTCAATACTGCTGCAGTTGTGAGAAACCCCAATATCCCAGGTCCCATCCCCTCTTATCTACTCAGGGGCATTGCTCTAACAGTTTCTCCTTTTCTGTCCTGTAAAATTGCTTTTTCTTCCTCATTGAAATAGTTTCTTTACTTAGCTCTCCTGGTTGTCGTTTACTTCCCTTAAGTACTACTTCTTAGCCTGATTTCAGATTTCTGTATCCAGCTTTTCTTTGACATCTCCCTTTTGAATGTCTAATAGCTGTCTCATAACATTCTCTTCCTCCAGCCTTCTCTAAATCAGTAAATGGCTACCTTACCTTTTTTTTTTTTCCCCCAGTTCCCTTGGAATATTTCACTGTTTTCTTTCATTTACACCCCAGATCTAATGTTGGCAACTTCTGTTGGCTATACCTTCAAAATGCATCCAGAATCTGTCCACTTATCACCTGTGCTGCTACCACCCTGGTCCAGGACACCATCATCTCTTTCCAAGATTATGGCAATAGGCTCTTAGCAGGTCTCCTTGCCTTGTCTGCCTTTAGTCTTATACTTCTTCAGTTTATTTTCAACATAATAGTGGAATGATCCTGTTACTGTATAAATCAGATCTTATTAGTCTCTCATTCAGAACTTTCAAATGACTTCTTTTTTCACTCAGAGAAAAGACCTGAGTACCTTCAATACCCTTTACTGCTATTTCATTAGCACCTAGAACAAAAATTTATTGGGTACAAAATAGTACCCAATAAATTAATAAATGGAAAGGGTGCTTAGTGTAATATTCAACATCCTTAGAGTAAATATGGTGACCACTTTTATAAGGCTGTTTTTTACAGTACTTTTTGATATAGGTCAATGGCATTAGGCCATATTTAGATAAATGAATTTTATAGGATGGGGACAAGGAGAGCTAAGAGAATACAATCCAGGTATAAAGCTTTGCTGGTCTGGTTTAATCTAAGGATGCATATTAATGTATTGAGAGGAATTGACAGATTATGTGCCTATTAAGCAGTTCTAAAATTTTCACAATTTTGCTTTTGAACGACTTTAATAATACAGAAAAAATTAGAGATTAACCTAATACCTGGACTGTAGAGATTTTTTATTTTAAGAGTTACAGGTTTTAAAAAATAGCTGAGCTGGGCCTGGAATTGAAAATTGAGGAGCCTGACAAAGACATGATTGAGGTGGTTGCCCCACCTGGGGGTAAACTGAACTCAGCCAAAGGAGTATTCTTGATTAGAAGCAAGATTTTCTTTAGAAAGTATTTTAAGTATGTTGGGAATTCCCCGGTGGTCCAGTGGTTAGGACTCCGTGCTTTCACTGCTGAGGATGAGGGTGCAATCCCTGGTCGGGGAAAGCTGTGGGGCGCGGCCAAAAAAAAAGGAAGAATATGCTAATACATAGACAAATGGAACATTTAAACATGGCTATCATTTTATGCTGGAAAAGTTTTCTATAATCAAAAGCCCAATTTGGCCATTAAAACCAAAAAGCAAACAAAAACTATAAAGAACTCAATTTTTTGTTTTAACATTATTAATGTAATATCTACATTGTGAAAAACTCATAATTCAAACAATGTTGAAATATAGAAAGCAAAAAGGAAAGTTTCCTTTTCCTAGTAGAATTTTGTTTAGCCTAACTTTCTGGTCATCCTTGATTCAAAAAATATTTGAGCGCCTAGGCATTGTACATACCCTCTAAGGCAAACCAGCTATTAAATATGCACTGTTGTACACTGTCGGTGTATGTTGTTTTAAGCTATAAACTAGTTAAATTGGTAAAGTAGTTGAACAATAGCCCTTCTTTCTGGCAGTATTTAATAGTGCCAGTTGCATGTGGTTGATATATAGAAACGACAATTTTTTTTGAAATGGAAGGATTAATATCCATCTTGTATGTTAAATTGGTATATGAAATGAAATGTTTTACGGTTTAGATCTAGTATAGGCATTTCAGATCTAGGAATTAAAGGATTTAATCAAAGCTACACAGCAGACCCTGTGGCAGCATTAAGACTGGAACCAATAAACAAATGGGACCTAATTAAGCTTAAAAGCTTTTGCACAGCAAAGGAAATCATCAACAAAATGAAAAGACATCCTCTGGAATGGAAAATATTTGCAAATGATATGACTGACAAGGGGATAATTTCCAAAATATATAGGTTAAAAAAAAATATCAAAAAAACAAACAACCCGATAAAAAAAAAAACGGGCAGAAGACCTGAATAGACTTTTTTTTCCAAAGAAGACATACAGATGGCTAACAGGCACATAAAAAAATGCTCAACATTGATAATTATCAGAGAAATGCACATCAAAACAACAAGATATCACCTCACACCTGTCAGAATGGCTATCATCAAAAAGTCTACAAATACATGTTGGAGAGTATGTAGAGAAAAGGGAACCCTTGTACACTGTTGGTAGGAATGTAAATGGTGATGCAGCCACTATGGAAAACAGTATGGAGGTTCCTCAAAAAACTAAAAATAGAGCTACCATATGATCCAGTAGTTCCACTTCTGAGTATATATCCAGAAAAAATGAGAACACTAAGTTGAAAAGACACCTGCACCCCAATGTTTATAGCAGCACTATTTATAATAGCTAAGATACGGAAGCAACCCAGGTGTCCATCAACAGATGAATGGATAAAGAAGATGTGATACATATATACACAATGGAATAGTACTCAACCATAAAAAAGAATGAAATTCTGCCATTTGTAGCAATGTGGATGGACCTAGAGAATACTATGCTTAGTGAAATAAGTCAGAAAAAGACAAATACTGTATATCACTTATATGTGGAATCTAAAAATTAATGTAAACAAATGATATGCAAAACAGAAACAGACTCAGATATAGAAAACAAACTAGTGGTTACCAAAGGGGAGAGGGAAGGAAGGAGGGAGGGAGGGGCAAATTAGAAGAATGGGATTAAGAGATACAAAGTACTATATATAAAATAGGTAAGCAACAAGTATATATTGTAAAACACAGGGAATCATAGCTATTATCTTGTAATAACTTTTAGTGGCATATAACCTATAATTATAGATTATACTCCATTAAAATACTGAATCACAGTGCTCTACACCTGAAACTAACATAATATTGTAAATCAACTATACTTCAATGAGAGAGAAAAAACAAAGACCGGAACCTGAGGCTCCAAGTTCTTTTTTCTCCCCTTAAAATTTAAAAAGTAACACATGCCCTTGTAGATAGTTTGAAAAATGTAGAACAAAGATAAAATCATTTGTAATTGTACAATCCAGAGATAACCCCTCTTACCATTTTGGTAAAGTGGACAGAGGCCTCATGGAGGAGGCTTATTTGATCTCAGAATGCTTATCTGTATTTTTTTCCTGAATGAGTTTTGGGTAGTTAGTTTTGTAAGAATTTATTCTTTTGTGTAGATATTCAAATTTATTAATTTAAAATTGTTCACAGCGACCTCTTACTATCTTTTTAAGGTTTGCAGCATCTGTTATATTGCTTCTTTTCTCTTTACTATCATTAGTTATTTGTGGCTCCTCTTTTCCTTCAGTAGAGGTTTATCAACCTAATTAATCTTTTAAAATAACCCACTTCTAACTTTACTAGTTCTTTCTGTTATATATTTATTTTCTATTTCATTAACTCTTATTCTTGATTTATTATTTCCTTCTTTCTGCTTTATTTGGATTAGTTTTGCTGTTTTCTTCTTAATTTGTTGAGATAAACATTCCAGCCTCTTTTTCTAATATATACATTTAAGAATGTATTATATTCTTAAGACTTACATTACCTGCATACCACAAAGCTATTTTTAATTTATTTTTATTTATTAAAAATTTTTTAAAAATTGAAGTACAGTTGATTTATAGTGTTTCAGGTATACAGCAAAGTGATTCAGTTATACATATATGTATATTCTTTTTCAGATTCTTTTCCATCATAGGTTATTACAAGATACTGAATATAGTTCCCTATGCTATAGAGTAGGTCCTTTTTGTTTATTTTATATGTTAATTCAAAATTCCTACTTCATCCCTGCCTCCCCTTCCCCCTTTGGTAACCATAAGTTTGTTTTCTGTGTCTGTGAGTCTATTTCTGTTTTGTATATAAGTTCATTTGTATCTTTTTTTTTTTTTTAGATTCCACATATAAGTGATATCATGTGATATTTGTGTTTCTCTCTCTGCCTTACATCACTTAGTATGATAATCTCTAGGTCCATTCATGTTGCTGCAAATGGCATTATTTCATTCTGTTTTTTATGGCTGAGTAATATTCCATTGTGTGTGTGTCTGCTCTCTAATTGTGGTGTGCGGGCTCTAGAGCGTGCAGGCTTAGTTGCCCCACGGCATGTGGGATCCTAGTTCCCCGACCAGGGATCGAACCAGTGTCCCCTGCATTGGAAGGCGGATTCTTAACCACAGGGCCACCGGGGAAGTCCCTTTTGTGTTTCATTCTTGAAAGACATTTTTGCTTAGGTTGCATAGGTTGAGGATGGCAGTATTTTCAGCATCTTGAAGATATCACTCCTTTATCTTCTTGCCTCCACTGTTTGTGTTGAGAAGTCAGCTGCCAGCTTGTTGATTCTTTAGAAGTTGTATTTTAATTTTTTTCCCTCTAGCTGCTTGTAAGGTTTTTCTTGTCTTTCTGGTGTTTTACTGTGTTGTGTCTAGGTGTCCTTTTTTTTTTTTTTTTTTAATCCTGTTTGGGACTTTTGAAATTTTTGAATCTGTGAGTTGATGTATTTCATCAAATCTGGAAAATTTTCAGCTAATAGCTCTTCAAATATTGTCTCTGCCCCATTGACCTCATGAGACTAATATATTAAATATATTAGGACTTCCCTGGTGGCGCAGTGGTTGAGAATCCGCCTGCCAATGCAGGGGACACAGGTTCGAGCCCTGGTCCGGGAAGATCCCACATTGCTACGGAATAACTAAGCCCATGCACCACAACTACTGAGCCCCCACACCACAATTACTGAAGCCCACATGCCCTAGAGCCTGCGTGCTGCAACTACTGAAGCCTGCGGGCCTAGAGCCCGTGCTGTACAACAAGAGAAGCACTGCAATGAGAAGCCCATGCACCACAACGAAGAGTAGCCCTTGCTCGCAGCAACGAAGACCCAATGCAACCAAAAAAAAAAAAAAAATATATATATATATATTAGACCTTTTCCCTTTAGTTCTATGTCTAAAACCCTCTCTACTGTATTTTCTTTTCATCCTTTTTAGAATTCTAATTGGTTTTTTCTAATCCATTTGCTAATCCTTTCTTTGTTTGTTTGTTTGGCTGCTTCGGGTCTTAGTTGCTCTTAGTTGTGGCACTCAGGATCTTCGTTGAGGCATGTGGGATCTTTCGTAGCGACTCAGGGCTTCTCTAGTTGTGGCCTGTGGGTTTTCTCTCTTTAGTTGTGGCACGTGGGCTCCAGAGTGTGTAGGCTTTGTAGTTTGCAGCATGCAGGCTCTCTAGCTGAGGCTCAGTAGTTGTGGCACTGGGGCTTAGTTGCCCCAACGCATGTGGGATCTTAGTTTCCCAACCAGGGATTGAACCCATGTTCCCTGCATTGGAAGGCAGATTCTTTACCACTGGACCACCAGGGAAGTCCTGCTAATCCTATCTTAAGTCATGTCTAATTTGCTCTATTGTACTTACTGCACTGACTAGTCCTACATTTTGTTTTGTTTTGTGTATGCCCTTTATAAGATTGAAAAAATGTCCTTATATTCCTTTTTTGCTGGAAGTTTTTATCATGAAGTCATCTTGAATATTGTCAAATGTTTTATTTTCATTGATATGGTCATGTGATTTTTTTTCTTCTTTAAACTGTTAGTGTGGTAGATTACATTGATTGATTTTTTGCAAATAAAATCAGCCTTGGTATAAGCCCCACTTGGTTATGGTGTGTATTATCCTTTTTATATAGGACTAGATTTGATTTGCTAATATTCTGTTGAGTGTTTTTGCATCTATGTTCATTCTTGATCCATCGTCTTTTCCCCTCATATTGGTTTTGTTTGGTTTTGGTATAATTGTAATGCTGGTTTCATAAAATGAGTTTGAAAGTATTCCTTCCTTTTCTATTTTCTGTCACGGATCAGGTAGAATTGGTGTCATTTTGTAAATTTTAGTAGGATTTTCCAGTGAAATCATCTGGGTGTTGACTTTTCTGTTTCAGAAGGTCTTTTTTAAAGAAATTGAACTGTAGTTGATTTACAATATTAGTTTCAGTTGTACAGAATTTTAGGGTTTTATCTACGCATTCAATTTCTTTAACAATTAAAGGACTATTAAGGTAACGTATTTCATTTTGGGTGTGTTTTTGTAGTTTCTGGTTTTGGAGGAATTAGTCTTTTTTTTTTCTATTTCACTGTCATGTTTATGTGTATAAAGTTGTTTATAGTATTTTATTATCTTTTTAATGTTTGCAAGATTAGTACTGGTATATTCTTTTATTCTTTTTTATTTTTTAAAATAAAAAAAATTTTTTTAAAGTTATCTTTTTATTTTTCATTAATTAATTTATTTTTGGCTGCGTTGGGTCTTTGTTGCTACACACGGGCTTTCTCTAGTTGCGGTGAGCGGGGACTACTCTTTGTTGCAGCACACGGGCTTCTCATTGCTGTGGCTTCTCTTGTTGCAGAGCTCAGGCTCTAGGCGCGTGGGTTTCAGTAGTTGTGGTGCGCATGCTCAGTAGTTGTGGCTCGCAGGCTCTAGAGCACAGGCTCAGTTGTGGCGCACGGGCTTAGTTGCTCCTCGGCATGTGGGATCTTCCTGAACCAGGGCTTGGACCCATGTCCCCTGCATTGGCAGATGGATTCTTAACCACCATGCCACCAGGGAAGTCCCAATTTTTCTTTTTTCTTTGGTGTTGGTAATTTATGTCTTTTCTCTTTCTGTGTGTCTTTCTAGAGGTTTATAAGTTTTATTGAACTTTTTCAAAGAACCAGATTTTTATTTTGTTCACATTGTATATTGTTTTCCTGTTGTCACTTTGATTTCTCCTTTTATCTTTATTATTTCATGACTTCTGCATGCTTTGAATTTGTTTTTCTCTTCTTTTTCTAATTGATTAATATGGAAGCTTAGATTACTGATCTGAGGGTATTCATACTTCTATGGCATTTTTATAGTAGTCACTTTAACGTGTTTGTGTGTTAATTTCAAAATCCGTGTCTGTTGATTGTCTTTTCCCATGTGAGTTGAGATTTTCTTAGCTCTTTGTATGCTCAGTAATTTTGCATTGTTACCTGGACTGTTTAAAATATTGTGTTATGAAACTCTAGGTCTTGTGTAAAGTCTATGGAGGATGTTGATATTTTGTTTTAGCAGGCAATCAGTTTATTTGGGTTCACGCCAAAAGTTCTGACCAGCCTTCTATAGGTTGTAGTTTCAGTGTGAGTTCCATTTTCAAAGGCCTTGCAGTGCTAGTTGGATATAACCTGTGTACATGCCACAGGTGGCCAATATAAGACCTGGGCAGTGGTATCTCCTGTAGTTCAGATCTCAAAGGTGTTTATTCTGCTGTGTTAGGTATGATCTGTGCATGTGCTGCCAGGGGATGCGCCCAGCAGTTTATAAAAAAGTTTATTGGGTTGTTCTTCCGAGCTCTTCCCTTTTTGTGATTTCTGTGGTACTTTCTGTTTTGCTAGGGCTCCCCTTGGTGGTTCTCTGGCTGGAAAGTTGAGACTTTAGTTAACCCTGCTCTGTGCTTCCTGTGACTGTATTTGTGTTCAGTGCCAAGCAGCAGTAGGACAGAGAAAGAAAAAAAGCAACTGGGATTTCCCCCACTCTCTTGGGATCATAGCTCTTTATATTGGAGCTCTGGGATTGCTTGGGGGCTGGGATGTGAGAAAATGGAGAAAAGAAAAGAAAAAAAAGGATAAATGGGGAATTTTCTCTCCCTCTCTTTGAAAATTAAGAGTCTCTCTTCCTACTTTTTGAACCAAAAATAAATGGCTTCTCCTGGAGGTCTTTTTTTGTGTGTGTTTTGGTTTCGTCCTAAGTTTAAACTCTCTGCTAATACAGTGGATTTCAAATTCTGCTCTTACTTCGTTCATCTACTACCATTTACTTTTCAGAGTTTTAAAATATTTGTTCCATGCATTCTGTCCATGTTTTATGGCTGCATTCAGTGGGAGAGACATATTGTTATTCTTACTTGGAACCAAAGCTATGATACCATTTTTCATATCATCAAAAAATATCAAGGACCAGCAATAAGTCTAATAATACATGTAGAAGATTTCTGTGGGCAGAATTAATAAAACTTTATTGAGAAACCTAAATAAAGGGAGATAAATACCATGTTTATGGACTAGTATAAAGATATCAGTTCTTTCCAAGCTAATTTATAGCTTTGATGTGTTCCCAGTCAAAAACTTAAAGAGGATTTGTGCAATTTGACAGAATGATGCTAAATTTTATGGAAAGAGATAGGGCCAAGAATAGATAAGGCTATCTTGAAGAACACTAAGATGAGAGGACTTCTACCAGCTGAAGACTTGTAGAAGCTGTAGTCATTAAGGTAGTGTGGTGGTGGCCTAAGAACAAATATACCAAAGTAACAAAACAGAGCACCAGAAACAGACTCACACATTTATTGATGCCTGAATTTTTTTTTTTTTTGGCCACACTGCATGGCATGTGGGATCTCAGTTCCCTGATCAAGCCTCGAACCCATGCCCCCTGCAGTGGAAGCACAGTCTTAACCACTGGACTGCCAGGGAAGTCCCACCTGATGCTTGATTTATGTCAAAGATGACATGGTAGAATAGTATAGAATGGTTGATCTTCTTAATCATTAGTGCTGGGACATTTTCTTATTTATATAGGAAAGAAATGAAACTTGGCCTCTAGCTCACCCCATACACAAAAATTAACTCCAGGTAGATTACAGATCTAGGTGTGAAAGAACAATAAAGATTTTAGAAGACAGTATAGAAAATTTATTCATGACCTTCAGGTTGCAAAATATTTCTTAAACAAAACACCAAATATACCACAATTATAGATAAATAATTTATGATGTGAATCAGGTTTCTCATAATTGAAGAAGTGGAATATGGAATGTAGGAAGGCTAGAATGAATCCTGTGGTGGATATAATCAGACCAGAGACATCTGTGTGACTTCATATGTATGTGTGTATATCCATATATGTATATGTTATGTGTTTATAATGTGTGAGTCTGTTTGTGTATATATATATATATTTAGAGAGTGAGAAAGGGAGAGAGCAATGATGTATAGGTATAGAGGTGTATAGATATGGTGGGGATGTATGCATGTCCTGGATGTCATTGCTTTTAAACCTTTCAATGGAGAGTTGAAACTGTATGTGGATGTCTACATACACACACACATATGCATGTGTGTTCAAGTGCACGCACACACACGTCTGTTTCCTAGTTGGTCAGCTGAGAGGGCCTGGACACAGTTGGTACTCCAGTAGCAGAAACATAACTGGCATCAAGATCTTGTTTTCTAAATACCATTCTCCACTAAAAAGAAACAGCATTCCTTGGAGAAATAGCTGATTCTAGGTTGGATGATAAGCCTAGATAAGCCTGGAATCTCTTATGCCAGAAAGTAAGGAATTGTTAAAGAATGACGAGAACATGTCAAAAGAAGACAGGGCTAGCTTGAAGGGTTCCTACTGGCCAAGTCTGGGACAGTTGGAATATGAAAATAAGTGATAGTAGTGGATTATCACCCTTTGAATGAGGTAAGAACTCATGATCTTTAATATAAAAAGTACAAAAATCAATAAGAAAACTCAGGGGGAGGGATAAATTAGGAGTTTGGGATTAATATATACACACTACTATATATAAAACAGATAAACAGCAGGGTCCTACTATATATAGCATAGGGAACTATAGTCAATATCTTGTAATAAACTTTAATGGAAAAGAATATGAAAAAGAATATATATATGTATAACTGAATCACTTTGCTGTACACCAGAAACTAACACAACATTGTAAATCAACTACACTTCAACTATACTTCAGTTAAAAAAAAATAAGAGGGGACTTCCCTGGTGGCCTAGTGGTTAGAACTCTGTGCTCTCACTGCCCAGGGCCTAGGTTTGATCCCTGGTCGGGGAACTAGCATCCCACAAGCTGCATGGCAAGGCCAAAAAACAAAAAAAAGAAGAAAATTATCATTTGGCAGCCATCATAGTAATAACTGATTAGGCAAGAATCATCCAATGGATGCTAATATTAGTGGGTACAAGTTTGATAAGTAACAAGATATTTATATAACCTCAAAATATCTTCCCACAAAATGCTTATTAATTACAAAGGAAAAATAATAGCTTTATAGAGGAGAAACTTGTCAGATACCACCTTTATCAACTGATCGAAGTTAACATCACCAGAGATGGGACAAGTAGACAAATGTGCCTCTTAGTAAAATGCAGTGAGCACATGGCTATATTTCTATGATGTTCCTGCCCAAAATGCATAACTGAAATCTAATTATAAGGAAGAGTGAAAATGCAGGCCATGGACTTGGAAAAGATAATTGCATCACATATATTTGACAAAGGATTGGTATCCAGAATATAAAAATATCTATAAATCAGTAAGAAAAGAACTGAGAACTTAATAGGAAGTGGATGAAAGTCTTGAACAGGCATTTCACAAAAAGAGAAAGTCTAGATGACTAGCAAACATATGAAAAGAGGCTCTTCCTTATTAGTAAGCAGAAATGCAAGTTGAAATCAAGAAATACCATTGCATACCTACCACATTTGCAAAAGATTAATTTGACATATCTGGTGATGGCAAGAATATCCATAAATGGGAATCCTTATGCACTGCTAGTGGGAATATTAATTCATACAGCTACTTTGGAACAATGCTTTATCATTATATACCAAAATTTAAGATACATATTGTCTATGATCTATCAATTCTTCTTCTCTATATATATTCTAGAGAAATAACATATAATATGCAGGATATCTCTACAAGAATGTTCAGAGCAGCATTGTGTTTGTTTCTTAGAACAGCATTGTTTTTAATAATATGCAAACAGTCCAGGAACATTAGAATGGATACATTGTGGTACATACAAGGGAGTATTAATAAGTAACGAAAATGAATGAATCACAGCTATATGTGTCATGAATTAACCTCTGACCAAATGTTCATGAAAAGAGCAAGATAAAAGAATACATGCAGTATGATTTCACGTACACAAAGTTCAGAGGGCCGGCAAAACTAAACCATGTTATTTAGGCATGCATGCAGAAGTAGAAAAACTACAAAGAAAAGCAAGGGAGTGATTTCGCAAAAAAGTCAGGGCAGTGCTACTTTGCTTGCGGGAGAGAAGTGTCCTTTTGAAGGGACACACGGTCTTTTGGGTTGCTGGAAATAGTGTCTTCCTTTTTTAAGTGGTGGTTATGCACACGTTCATTTTAGTTTATTCTTTGTGGTGTCTGTTTTATGTACCCCTCTAGCTTTTTTAAAAAATCAACTTAATGGAGTTTTGTGAGGGAGTGGATATAGATGTATTTTGTTTTTTTTGTTTGTTTGTTTGCTATGTTTAATGAGAATCTCAAGCCTTCTTTGTAAATTAAAAAATACAAAAACAAAAACTTACCATCCACCTCTCCCTGTCCTCTGGCGAAATGTAAACTTCATGTGGTAGAGACCCTGCCTGTTTTCCATCACATTCTGCCCTGTGTGCCTGGTCCACGCTAACTGCTCAGTAGACATTTTTGTTGACTTGAATCCCCACAGTCATCCCGCTGTGAATATTCGTTGAGACTTAAATGGTACAAGGAACAAATTACCTTAAGCAATGGGGAATTATAAGAATACAGAAGAGGAGTAGAATACTGTGAGGGAAAACTGTGGCCTGCCATATCAGTAAACAAAGGATGCTGCAGCCATCAAGCCACTATCCTCCCGCCCCCCCACCCCCAGCCCTGAAGGAGCACAGGATAGAGGTGAATGGGCTGCCTGCTGTCAAGCCATCAGCTGCTGCAGCCACCCCCAAAGGTGCACCCTGAGGGGACTCAGGATGGGGAAGAATACTGGTCCTAGATAGCTAAGGTGCATATCAAAGCAATGATTTCAATGAGCCCAGACTCTTGCATCTTCCCATACGTAGAAAAGTGCTAAATTCATTAACTTGAGATTTCTGGTTTTCTTTAGTTAACAGTAATCTTCTCATGTTGCGACTACCTGGTCTTTGTTGCAAAACTCCTATATATCCTGGCTTCTCCCTTACCTCTTCAGAGCAGTCCCTCAGAACTACCTGAGAGGCTGCCTCCTGGCCTTGAAGTCCTCAGAAAGTCCGCCAAATAAAATATAATTCTCAACGTTTAGGTTGTGTAATTTTTTTCAGTCTACAAGACAACTCTTCCAAGAATCTTCTAACACAAGTCGTATGTAGTACAACTGGGCCTCAGATATCAGGAACTTGGTCGGCTCGTGGGACTGGTTGCTCTGTCTGTGTTGGACTGTGTGGCTCTCATAATATCTCAACCTCTCCCTGTGTTGGATCCATTAAAACTGGCTTGCATGAGGACCCCAGGGACCGCCCTGGCCTCTGTGTACATAAAGTCCTTTTGGCTTTACTGCCTATTACTACCTGCTACATTTCTTGGTATTTCCTCGAATATCCAGAAAGTGCAATCTGACCCAGCTCACCTTTTTTAAGCCAGGCCATATCATGGGTTGCTGGCCAGCCTGTAGCTTTTGGTATTAAATTCTTGGCCTTTGGAATCAGGTGTCACCCTGGTGCAATCAGTTGTATGCGGTGAGTGTTGGTCACGTTGTCTGCCCAGGCTGTGGGTGGGGCAGTTTTGCTTAGAAACGTCTGCAAGTCTGATGGACAATACACTTGACGTGATAAACCATAATTTTTCTATTATGGGATGTTTAGGTTGTTTCCTTTTTTTTTTTTTATTACTTTAAATAATGCTGCAGTAAACATCTTGGTACTAGTTGTACTGTTTGTTTGCACATCTGAATGTTTTCTCAGGATAGAGTCCTAGAAATAGACATAATGAATCAAAGTACTTAAATCTCTTTGCAGTCTCTTATTAATTCATATTACCAAATTGCCTTCCAGAAAAGTCACATGTTTTTATACTGCAATAGTGTATGAGAGTGACAGGTGCACCATACTCTTGCTCATTGCTTTTTGCTGTTCATTCTTCAAAGCTGAAAAAAGTACATTCGGCTATTTAGTGCTCCAAAAGCCTTTCTCTAGTACATATTCTGGGTCCCATGGGATCACAGATGACTACTTTAGTAACTGTAGCTTTATTATACATTTTTTTTGCCAGCTTTCTATCCTAGTGTCCTCATTGCTGCTGCTCTAATATCATGGACAATTCCATATTTTCCTTGAAGCCCTGCTCTGAATATCCCCAGTCTTCATACCAGTTTCAGTTCCAGTCAGGGCAAGGGACAGATGAACTGAAGTAAAAACAAGGTTTATTTCAGTATACACAATGAATCATCAAGGAAGGGCAACTGAGCTTCAGAGTGATTAGAACTAAAAAGCTGGTAGAATAAACCGCGTTTTCTTAGAGATTTTGCATACATGTTTTTTAATGAGTTCTTTCTTATTTTCAGATATCTGATCCATTTGCTTCTCAAACTGGTGATTTCAGTTTCAAATTGCACACTGTTCTTTTTTTTTTTTTTTTTTAATTTTATTTATTTATTTATTTATGGCTATGTTGGGTCTTCGTTTCTGTGCGAGGGCTTTCTCTAGCTGCGGCAAGTGGGGGCCACTCTTCATCGCGGTGCGCGGGCCTCTCATTATCGCGGCCTCTCTTGTTGCGGAGCACAGGCTCCAGACGCGCAGGCTCAGTAGTTGTGGCTCACGGGTCTAGTCGCTCCGCGGCACGCGGGATCCTCCCAGACCAGGGCTCGAACCCATGTCCCCTGCATTGGCAGGCAGACTCCCAACCACTGCGCCACCAGGGAAGCCCCGCACACGGTTCTTAATGGCTGCCTTATCCCTGAATATGTATGACTTTTTAGCTCAACTCTTCTTGCTAACTCTGGGATTTCTGGTTTAAATTCCCCAGAATAGACTTCAGCATAGCTCATCTTTTTCAGCTATTAGTCACTGGTCATTATTCTGGACCCATCCTTGCCTCCTGTCAGCTTTGAGTAGGGGAAAGAGTCACAAGATATAGAACATTTAGCTGGGGTTCTATGTAAAATAGTGTACACTGGATTATTTAATCTTTTTATCAAGACTTTTTGAAGCAAATTTGTGTACACTTAACAGAATCACAGTTTAAAAGTTGAAAGGGGTCTCAGAAGTGATCTAGTCACAATCTTTCGTTTGACTGATTGAGGAATTATCTGTAGAGAGACTGTGATTTGCCCATTGTTATAGTCAGTGTTAGCACCTCTAGATTCTCAAGAATGTACTCTTTCCATCATATTGCAGGATTGGAAGTTTAATTATAATTTAATAGTTTAATCATATTATTTGGGCAATATTTTTTTGAACACTGTCAGGACCATCTCCCTCAAAATATCAACATTTAGATTAAATGATCTTCTGGAAATGGCCAGTAGTTACAAAATAATTGAAAGTTGTCATAAACATTACATATTAATATTGCTACATAATATACTATTAACTTTAAAATCCTTTCAAATGGAAAATGTATTAAGAACAAATTAAGGAACAAGATATTAGGTACTTATTTTCTCTATATCTAATAATTTAACGTCCAAAAATCTCATTTCTTTAGATGTAGCAGTTTTAAAAAGTAGTATTTTACTTCAATATTCTCTATGAGGCAAATTATTTTATACTCTAAGCTTTAGAGAACAAATTTGAAGCTGAAAGGTGACTCTAAGTTTTTATACGTGCTGGCCAGTCCATGGGGCTTATTGTTACCAGTATTACTATGATTTCCTTTATATATTTTTGATAATTAATACTTTGAATGGTTTATTCTTAGCACTGACATAAAATAATTATTTATAAGAGAAGATAATTTTTGGGTTTTATTTCCAGGCCTACCTTTTAATGAGAATGCAGGCAAGCTGGAGATAGAGCTGGTTTTGTAATGGTTAATTAGAATTAATTAATTAATTATTGCATATTTTTCTTTTCAAGGTCTCATTTTCCTTTCAGATGGTACTAGTATCAGTAAATTAAAAAAACATATGTTCTTGGTTCAGGGGTATAGAAATAGGCTTAGTTTGGACTACAGGTGTCTGTTTCTTTTTATCTTAGTATTTAGAAGTTTTTTTATAGGTCCATCTTGTTAGTAAATTATCAAAATTGGCTAGCTTTTGACTAATATTAAAAATAGTTCTTGTTTAAATTTAAAGTTTTAATTAGAGAAAGTTCTACTTTCAGATCAGTTGCTTCTCTGGGGTTGTTAGGAAGAAATTAAAACAAAAATCATTTTGTCTCTTACCCCTTAATCACAAATATGTAGTATTTTCTTCAGTTTTCTTCCTTCCTTTTTTCTGGCCATAAATTTTTGTTTTTACATGCTATTAATCTTTGTCTTATGTATCACTTAGCATACTGCTTGCAGCTTTGCTTTCTTCTACTGTTAACTTATAAGTAGTCTGTTAATTTTGCATTTCCTGATGTGGGTTGTTTCTAAGAGGAACCGTCCCTTTGGTTACCACACAAGTAGTCATAGTAGATTATTTCCGACATTGCTTCACGCATCATTGGCTTACTCTGAGCTTTTTGCGTAATATTTAGTTTTTGTTTGTTGTCTTGTTTATTTTAATATATAGTTTCTTTCTCATTTATTTTGCTCATTCAGCATTCTTGAATGAACTTCAAACTGTTAGAATGATTGAATCATCTCAGTAAAATGTGTTCTTAGTCGTGTGGAAGGAAGAGCTTCTTTTCAAATACTACCCTCTCGCCCTTTTCTAACTGTAGTTTAGACTTGTATCTGAATGACAGGAGGCTTATTTATTTTGGGGGGTGGTGGTAGGCAGTAATTGATAATGGTAAGGATTTGACTTTAGGTGTAGAAACTTATAGGAAGACAGATGAGGCTGATTGAATATATTGCTGATAATAAGTACTCATAGGGACTTCCCTGGTCGTCCAGTGGGTAAGACTCTGTGCTCCCAATGTAGGGGGCCAGGGTTTGATACCTGGTCGGGGAACTGGATCCCACATGCATGCCACAACTAAGATTCCGCATGCTGCAACCAAGACCCAGCACAGCCAAAAAAAAAAAAAAAAGTACTCATTTTGTAGACTTAAATTTCATTTTGAGAACTCTCATTAAGTCCAGAATGTGTATTTTTTATGCATAAATCTATGGTTTCCTGGTAAGCCATAAATTCGGTTTTAAGATGGTCAGTGGCTTCTTATGATCTATTTATAAAATTTTAAAAATTGGAATTGTGTATTATATTAATATACTATCTCAATTAAGAAAATGTTTTCTTTGATATGTTTGCACCTTCATATATCTTCAGGTCAGGCATTTTGTTAAAAAAAAAAAAAGAATTTGTTAGCTACATATGACAAAGGATAAGTTCTATGAAGAGCTCTTATAAATCACTGAGAACAACAGGACTAAAGACCCAGTTAAGAAATGGACCAGTGGGAGTTCCCTGGCAGTCCAGTGCTTAGGACTCCCCACTTCCACTGTCAGGGGCCCAGGTTCCATCCCTGGTCGGGGAACTAAGATCTCACAAGCTGCGCTGTGTGGCAAAAAAAAAACAGAAAAAGAAATGGACCAGTAATATGAATAGTCAGTTTGAAGAGAAAGAAATATAAATGGCTGATAAATATATGAAAAGATGTTCCTAATAAAAATACAAATTAAAACAAGTAGATGCCAGGTTTTGTTGGATTAGAAAGATTAAAACATTTGATAATGATCAGGATTAGTGATGAAGTGGACAAACAGGTACTTTTTTATATCTGGGGAGTATGATTTTCTTTGAAGTGCGGTCTGCTTTAGTTATTAATTCTAATCACTGACGCAGTGAGTAATGTCTTAGAATTTATTTTATGGGTATATTTCCATACATATGCATAGTGTCATATACATGAAGATGTTCATTGAAACATTTTTTACAATAGTAAAAGACTGGAAACAACCTAAATTAATTATGGCAAAGCCACAAAATGGAATACTATGCAACTATTAAGAAGAATGAAGTAATTCCTTCTGTGGGATTTGGAAAGTTTTCAAGATATATTGTTAATTAAGTGGACAAGAAGTTACAGAATTGTGTATAGCATAATCCCTTTATGTTAAAAAGAAAGATTTATATGTAGATACACTTATATGTACACTAAACATTTCAGGAGGCATTCATAGGTAACTGTTAAGTTATTGCTTCTTGGCTATGAGTGGGGACGGTCAAGGCTAAGAAGGTGACTTAATTTTCCTATATAGTTTTAAAATTTAGTACATGTGTTATTCTCTCTATAAAAAAGAATATTTTGTCATTGAAAACAAAATAAAACACTTTAAGTGGTTTATTTAGCTTTAATGGATAAGTACTATTTGAAAGTTCTAGCTTAATGAGGGATCCATTCAGCATTCAATAAGGAAACCTATTTGTCCATTTTAGAAGTTAATTTTTAATTCTGTGAGTATCATAAGCAGTTAGGGTTTTAACTAGGTGACTAAAATGAAGAGAGGGAAAGGATGTTTTCTTGGGAAATTTTTATTAATATGTGCATTGTTTTCTTGGTTGTAAAATTTTTTCATAGGTCAACACTGACCTCTTAAGACTATTTCCTTAAGGTGACTTGATACAACCAAGTAATCATGAAAGCCCAGACAACCTTGTATTCTCTTTAGTTTTTTGTTTGTTTATAGAGCAGAAATCACAGCAGAAATGAAGAATTTAAATGAATTTATGTAATTAACCAATAGGATGAACAAAAATTTAAGCACTAGAAAACAATATGACAGAAGATGGTCATTATTGAAGTGTATAAAACAGTGTAAAAAGATCTAAATTTGCCTGCCAGTATGTATTTGCCTTGTGACTTAGGACTTTGATTAAATCATATGAACTTCTATTTCTTTATATTAAAGTGGGATTAATAACCAACTTCTAGGTTTACTGCAGTCTTGAAAGAAAGACTAGGGATGTGGAATGCATAGTACAATACTTATACCCAGCAGGCTTTCAATAAATAGCACCTCTTTCTTGTAATTATTTTTCTAGCTTTTAATAACATGTGCCTTATATTTATATGAATCAAAACTCTCAGGGAGAGGTGGGAGTTTAACAGTAACACTCTTGGTAGAGTTTTCTTGTTAAATTAGACTATAACACCTTGTTAAATTAGTGAAACCTTTCAACATGCTTAGTACCTCTTGATTCATCAGTGCTATTCTTTTTAAAATTTAGACACATCTGTCAACAGTTGTCAGTGATCTCAAACTTTGACCCTGTATCTACCAGGATGTTAAAGCATCCAACTACTCCATAGAAAATGCCAGTATAATGTATTCATACTCTGTATTCTTATAGGAAAGGTCATGTTTGTGTAAGATTTATTACTCAGCCATAAAAAGAAACAAAATTGAGTTATTTGTAGTGAGGTGGATGGACCTAGAGTCTGTCATACAGAGTGAAGTAAGTCAGAAAGAGAAAAACAAATACCGTATGCTAACACATATATATGGAATCTAAAAAAAAAAAAAGGTTCTGATGAACCCAGGGGCAAGACAGGCATAAAAACTCAGATGTAGAGAATGGACTTGAGGACATGGGGAGGGGGAAGGGTAAGCTGGGACGAAGTGAGAGAGTAGCATATATACACTACCAAATGTAAAATAGATAGCTAGTGGGAAGCAGCTACATAGCATAGGGAGATCGGCTTGGTGCTTTGTGATCACCTAGGGGGGTGGGATAGGGAGGGTGGGAGGGAGATGCAACAGAGAGGGGATATGGGGATATATGTATAGTTGATTAACTTTGTTATACAGCAGAAACTAACACAACATTGTAAAGCAATTATACTCCAATAAAGATGTTTAAAAAAATAGGAAAAATAAATTTAAAAAAATTGGGAATTCCCTGGTGGTCCAGTGGTTAGGACTCGGCACTTTCACTGCTCAGGGCCTGGGTTCAGTCCCTTGTAGGGAAACTAAGATCCCATAAGCTGCAAGTCCTGGCCAAAAAAAAAAAAAATTCTTTACTTTACACTTTAATTTATCTAAGACTTAAGGGAAATCTGAGAAATTAGAACAGTGTTTGGGATATGAGTATTACTTATTTGAATTTTTGAAAATAATGTAGTCAAGGCAATTAGTATATATAAAACTGAGGTTAGAGAAGACTGAGTGTGTTATGCCTATTCACCTACACTTAATCATTGTTCAGAATGACATTGAACCCTCTAGAGAAGGCAACAGTATTTTATTATTGTCACGATAGTGTGTTAATTCAGAGGATTTTATGGCTTTAGAAAATACTTAACTTTTTTTCAAGTGTAACATTTTAATAAGGTAAAAGAAGAGGGTCACTTGTTTTTCAGCCTCAGCTAATTGACAGGACTCTCCTAATGATATTTTGGATATCACAACTAAAAACATAGAATCTTGGTAATAACAAGTACTCAGGTTTTTAGCTCCCATATAATAATTTTGGGATAACACACTTTGTCTAAGGAAGAGATTCTTTAAGACAAACTAATGAGATCTATGGACCCAGTGAAAATTAGCACATTCACATGGCTTTAAATATAATTTCCAGGATTTCAAAGACCTCCTGAGACCATCTGTGATTCACACCCACTAGGCTCAGGTTGAAAACTTCAATCAGGTTGGAAACTTAGTTTCAGTGCTCAAAGTAGAGACTAGTTTTCTCTTTCCTAACAGGATGGATTCAGTCTCCAAAAGTAAGGTTAAAACAAGTGAGGGTTAAAGCATGTCTTTGCCTTTAGAACTTGTGCTACACAATTATCTCTTAGTTATAAATTGTCAGCTAGCTATTAATTCTTCATCATAAGGACAGTTCAGTCCTTCCATAAAAAAAAACTCCCACGTGAATAGAAGGAAAGTATGTTTTTCTAAGATTCTTCCTTTTTTCTTGGACTTCATCTCTGCGTTTGGGCCAATACCATATCCTTGACCTTGAGAAATATTTTATATACATCAGTACTGTTATTAGTGCAGGACACTGGTGTCTGGTGCTATGGCATAGGGGTGGTTCTCCCAAGAACCCAAGGGAAGAACTTGGTTAAGGGATTTCATTTGTTCCAGAAAGGGCTTAGTGCCCTTTTTCCTGCTTCCCTGTAGTGATCCTGTAGCCTCTCTACCACATGTGGAGTAGTTTATACTCAGCCAAGTCAGAGATATTTATTTACCTAGTACAAAGGAGCACACATCCTGTACTCTCTGGGATCATTTTAGTATTTGCTTGTAGTCTCAGTGAGCGCCCGCTTTTCCTTCTGCACTATAAATTTTTCCTCTGGTAAAACTGAATTCTGAAAAAGAGGAATGAAACAAATTGCTTTTGACCTAAAATTGAAAGAATGGAAATCTCTTGAGTAATTATAGATTTTGTATAAACCTTCTCAGCTACTGGTCTTTACTCTGAGCTAGATGCTGTGGGAAATTGTACTTGGGATTACAAATATGAACATGGGCCTTTTAGTGCTAATATGACATCTTAGTGGAGTTGGGGTGATGCAATGGAAAGAGCAGGAGCTTTACTATGAAGCAAATGAATCCTCACTCTGTGAACTTGGGCGAGTTACTTACCCTTTCTGGGCCTCAGTTTCTTCACCTTTACAAGGGGGCCTGTGAAGATATGATATTCATAAAGACCCTAGCAGACTGCCTGATCATAGAAGGTATTCAATAAATGCTAAATTATTAAGGAAGGCTTTGATAGATTCTCTTCTGGTAGGTCTTCTAAATCCATGATGCTGTTAGACTGGAAGATAAGCCAAAATATCCTTCTCTTTCCTTGTATAGCTACCATCATAAACTTGGCCAAATTATTAGCTTGTATCAACTGTCTGAGCTCCATGTTCTTTGACCAAGTTTCCAGGTACATAGACTTCTGGAGCCAGAAATTAGGAAGATTTTGAATCATTTATTTGTTATACAGATATCTGTATCTTTTGAGGGCTGCGCGCATGCTGGGTGCTGGGACTACAGTGGTAAACAAGAACATGGTCCTTGCTCTGATGGACCTCTCAGTGTAGTAGGAACCAGACAAACACGCACACGTATATAAATCATTAAAATCTTATGCGCCTTCAGTTATAGAATGCATGTGATTCAGTACTGACTGATCATGAGTCCCCTGTTCTTGCACACTTGGGGTTATATGTATTTTAGACTCTTTAGAGAAAGGTGAAGAATAATAATATTCAACTTCTGTACTTTTCCAGCGCTTTGTGTGCAGTAATTTACGGGGTTCCGTTCTAGCCATGACCATGGATGTTATATAAGAGTAGGTATTGCCTAGGTGTGGTTCCACAGGATGCTAGTGCCACACATTATTGTTATGTTATGATGGTAATTACTAGTTTGATAAGGGATTTGAGACCATTTTAGACCAATGGTCTCTACACTTTTGGTAACTGCATAGTATTCTACTCGATGGATATTCAGTAACTTATTTAACCACTTCCCTACTGATAGATGGTATGATTATTTTCAGTTTTTGCTGCTTAAAATAATGAGGCAGTGAATGTCCTCTATATATTTTGGCAAGCTTTGCTAGTATGCTTATAGTAAAATAGGGACTTGTCAATCAAAGGGTATATTGTATTTAAAATTTTGATAGATATTGCCAAATTCTGTTATCCATGAAGATTCTGATTTAGTAAGTCTGGGGTGGGACCACGCAATCTGTATGTTTAACAAGTTCCCTAGGTGATTTTGATGCAGCCAGGTTTGAGAACTATTGCATTTCAGAAAAATTGCAAGATTCCCTACTTCTAAGGAGCATGGTACATGTCCTCTGGCAAAGGTCGGGCAATAATGGCTATCTAGGGAGGAGTAAAAATCCTCTTCAGTGACTGAGCAGTAAGAGCCTATGTCTAGAGCAGCTGTTGCTGGGGATGGCCCATCTTTAGAGAAGCAAGGGTGCTAATACTTATCTGAAATATTTTATGTCTCTTTGACATGTAACATAGGGGAAAAGAACATAAGAATTGTAAGGACCTGAGTTTGAACATTTTCCACTTACTAACTGTATAATCTTGGGCAAATAAATGAACTTGAATCTTTCTTTATGTAATGATAATGATACTCTCTTCCTCTCAGGTTTGTTGCAAAGATGAAAGGGGGAGTGATTTAACTTTTATTTATTTATTTATTTTTTTGCTGCTTTGGGTCTTCGTCGCTGCACGCGGGCTTTCTCTAGTTACGGCGAGCGGGGGCTACTCTTGGTTGCGGTGCGCGGGCTTCTCATTGCGGTGGCTTCTCTTGTTGCAGAGCACGGGCTCTAGGCGCATGGGCTTCAGTAGTTGCAGCACGTGGGCTTCAGTAGTTGCGGTGCATGAGCTCAGTAGTTGTGGCTTGCGGGCTCTAGAGCGCAGGCTCAGTAGTTGTGGTGCATGCACGGGCTTAGTTGCTCCGCAGCATGTGGGATCTTCCTGCACCAGGGCTCGAGCCCGTGTCCCGTGCATTGGCAGGCAGATTCTTAACCACTGTGTCACCAGGGAAGTCCCGATTTAACGTTCATTGAGTACCTTTTGTCTTTGCCAGTAACTTATAGATATCTCTCTGTCATGGGCAGTTTGTCATTTAGTTGTGATTGGTGATTCACTTGGTTGTCTCCCCATTAGACTCACTGGGACCACATCTTGTGTTTTTGTATTCCCAGTTGCTAGCCCAGACTTGGGACACTGTGCACTGTTTTGTGTCTTTAATGAGTGACGTGTGCTAAGCACTATGTAAATAGATTTTCTATCATAAGAAATAAGTATTATTTCTTCCATTCTACCACAAGGAAATGCTCAGAGAGCTTAAGTAACTTGCTTAACTTGCTTAAGATCCCATAGTACTGCAGAACCAACACTGAAAACCCTGCGTGTGGTGATTCCAAACTAGGTAAAGTTTTGCTCTTACCAAAAATCTGCTTTGCTGAGATAATGCTATAAAGCACTTTGGAAATTGTGAAATGTTTAAGGGTAAGATTATTTTTGTTATTTTGATAATATAATGTAAAGGTTAGCATGGTGACACAAATATTTCTTCTGCCTATACTCAGGATTCCCATTCAGTTTACCTTTCTTGAATGCATAGTATAGCAAATCTGCTCTGTCTATGAGAGTATAAGTGGTTATTTCCTCCTGGGAGTGATTTTTTTCCCCATAGTTTCTTTGCTGAAAATTCTGTCTTTGTTTTTCATTTGGGGGACTTTCTGGTATATGCAGACACATGAGTTGAAGATAGTTTATAGTAGTTAGAGCAGGATTTTGGCAACACTGGAAGTTTCAGTAACCAGTAGAAGTAGTGTCTGTCTTCCTCTCTGGTCTTTATCTTCAGTTCCCTCTTTCATTACCAGCCGTATGTGGATCTCACTGGATTAGCTGTCATCACATGTCAGCCCTGGCTACTGGATATCTGTATTTTGTAGGACATGACCATATTGCTTAAGGCTGTAGAAATAGTGGGAAACAAATACCACCTCATAAGCTTTATGTTGCTTTTTATGGGGCTTTTTCATTTGGGAATTACATTGTTAGGTTGTTTTGAATATTTAATCATAAGTTGAGTTTGGAAGAAAAAGAAAAATGTCCCCACCCTCTGCCCCTTATGTCATCATAAAATTCACAAAGTTGCAAAACAGGAATAGCATACACCAAGAAGAAGTGTGGCAATAGGAAGAAATATGTGGTTTTGCTCATTATAGTTCTTTTGAACAAGGGAATTTTCCAGGAACTTGACTTTGTGTTTTATTTTATTTTCCAGACCAAATACTTGTCACATTTTATATAAATCAGTTTATTTTTTATTTTGTCTAGCGTGTGTGTGTGTGTGTGTGTGTGTGTGTAACCACTTTGGATTGGTTTCCTCTCTCTGTCTCTCTGTCTTTCTCTCCTGCCTGGTAAGGTTGAGGGGAGGGGGCAGGCAGGCTGGCTTCGTTATGGATTCACTTCGGCAGTTGAGTTTGTTTAGTGTTTGCCTTAGTGCATGTAATTCTGCCTCAGGGGTTCATGTCTATTTAACAAGCTCTTTAAGCCATGTGGAATTGTGTTGGAAAATGCATCTGATTTCTATCTTGATCTTCCTCAAGCCTGGTTTGAACCCTGGGAATGCAATTGCAGCCTTCAATACCTTATTACTTTCAGATGGAGGTTTTATTCTTTAGGGTTTACTGAGATGAGCTTCAGAGAGAAATTCTAAACCGAAAGATTTATGACGGATGGAGGCTATAGTGTTTAAGACCTGGAAGAACCCTTTTCCTGTTAGTAGCAGTTGTTGAGTGATAATGCATGGTGTGTCGTCACCCCATGTTTTTGGTGTGACTTTTAATGTTCTGATTTGGAAATTGACATTTTTAATATTCTTACATTAACTATTTTTGTAAAATTTATCACAGTATCCTTTGCAATAGCAGCAAAAACTAAGAGAAACTAAAATAATTCACAAATTACATATCTTACATAATGTAAAACTTTTCTTTTTAGGCATATGGATCGGGCTGTGATATTGTTATTTTGGCAAATGACTTTGAATGTGTGCAGATCATTCCTGGTGCTAAGCATGGAAACATCCAAGTCAGCTGTGTGGAGTGTTCTAACCAACATGGAAGAGTAAGGGATTTATTTACTTTACTAAATGTCATCTTTTAATGTATTTAACAATCTCAGAGAGTATTCTTATGCTTTTATACAAGGCTTGCCTACAATTTCTAATTATGTATTATACCTTGCTTAGATGGCTGTTAATAGGAGTGGGTAAAATGATAGGTTGTGTACAAATTTTAAAGAGCCATTAAGCTGATAAGTGATAATTGTTCTACCTGTATATACTGTCTTAAAAGATTTGTAGGCTTCACATTCCTGTGTGTACTAATATTCTGCCAGTTGATAGTTCTAGCAGCTATTAAGCCAGTAGCAGGGAAGTAAACTTTTATCTTCTATATCTAGCATACCTTATCTCTCCCAAATTACAATAACATCAAATTTTTATCAAGAAATGTAGCAAGTTGTTAGCATCTAATATAATATTTGTCATGTAACTGATGCTTTGTAAAGTTTCTGTTAATTTAATGAAACTTTATTTGTTGTTTGAAGAATGTTAAAGTTCATTCACTCAGACTCTAAACAGAGGATTTATTTTAAAATAATTCAAGTTTCATCATATTTTCCTCTCCCCCAAAATTTCACACATAATATACATCAAATTTTATTATATGTCAAGTAAATATAGCATATTTGCTGTATATTTTAGCAATTCATTAAGGCCCATGTTGTGTAGCAGAGTTAAATGTTTCTATGGGAATATAAGAATGATATTTTTCCTGTAATAATTGTAATAATTTAAACAGTTTTAGTGTTCTAAAAATTGTTCTTTACTAAGTAATAATAAATTTTATCAAGGATATGTTAAATTGGAATATTCATGGTAATAAATAGTAATCATGCAAATTTATGCCAAATAATAAATTGTGATATTATATCATTTCTACTGTCCTACCCTGCTGTTTGTATTAAGCTTTAATATTTGGGTAAATGTGCCACTATATGACAATCCAATGATAAAATTGACATAGTATTGAAACACTGAATTTTCTGGTGTTTTCTGATGCTTGTTTCTTGCTTTTCTGAATTTTTTCCCCAGTTGTTTTCCCTAAGTATTGCTTACTCTTTAGAAAACACTCAGAGTGTCAGATTTCTCTCATTAATTTTTCATTGCTCATCTCCCTATTCCAAGCATGGTAGCTTTAAACCTGCTTAGAGTTGTTACGATAGTTGTCAGAGATGCATTTTAAAAAATTATTTATGTGCTGGTGATGATCACAATAAACAGATACTCTGGGAGCAAAATTTTTGTTTTTGTTTTTATTTTTTTTTAAATATAGAAGCCCTTGGTTTTCATAACCATGTTTTTACTTTTTCTAACCTGGTTGAAGGTAAAGAAGCCCAAATTGTGACATCTCTGATTCACTGTCTTTTATTGCCATCTTCTTTTATTTCATTTATCCCCAGTCCTTGTGATGACTACTTTCAGATTTATGACTTTGTATTAACCAGTTATAATCATTTGTTCATTCATTCATTGACATGTTGAATGTGATCATTCATAACACTTTTTACCTAAGTGTTACCATAGCCAGGCATTTTAAGTAGCTCTCCCCCTACCATTGTGGAGTAAAAGCTTTTTCTTGGAAAGAAAGTTAGATATTGAATAACAATTAAAATCACTTTTTTGGGGACTTCCCTGATGGTCCAGTGGATAAGACTCCGCGCTCCCAATGCAGGGGTTCCGAGTTCGGTCCCTGTTTGGGGAACTAGATCCCACATGCGTGCCGCAACTAAGAAGTCCGCATACTGCAACTAAGGATCCTACATGCCGCAACTAAATATGCCTCAACGAAGATCCTGCACGGTGCAGCTAAGACCTGGCACAGCCAAAATAAATAAATAAATATTTAAAAATGAATGAAGTGACTATAGATACTAAAAATAAATAAATAAATAAATAAAATCACTTCTTTTGCATTAGAGTGCCCTGAAATCACAGTAGACCTTTTCGGCTTGCCTTAAAAGCATGTATACCTAATTTAGCTTTATAGGTTAACCCCTAGACCTAGAGGTGTGAGAAGAGATGGTTTTTGGTCTGTTCCCTGTAGTTGTTTCCCTCTTGCCAAGAGGAGGATAAACTGGGAACTGGCTTTCAAGGAATTATTGGAAAACAGGCTCTGGTAAGCTCCTAGGAACAGAGGAATTTGTGTTTCTTCTCATCAGGTATGTGACCTGGAGCAAAGTCCTCTTGGCCCCCAAACCCCTAGCTTAAGTCCACTAGAGATGTCTGTATCAGCTGTTTCTCCTCCAGTTGCAGTGGATGTCTCTCTGGTTTCTCCTTAGTCCATTTTCTCTATTCCTCCTTCTACATGGTGTTCCCAATTGGTATTTTTTGTTTGATGGTATAGTTAATGGCATTTTATTTGATATATTTTTAAAACCTGTTGCTCTTTGATGTCTTTTTCTACTTCTCATGGTTTTTATATTATTTTCACTGGACTGTAAAGTTTCTGACAGATGTACCACTGAAATGTGTCTTCATTAATAAAAGTTATTTCTGTATTTAAAAATGAAATTTTTATAGGAAAGGATGATTTCTTTGAATAGGCCAACCTTGTATTTGATATGGAAAATAAAGCCTGCTGAATTTTTGATAAGAGAAGAGATTCTTAAGTCCAGTACTTTTCCAGTTATATTTATGGAAGGGAAAAAAACCATAAATACTGTATTGGGATTGTATGTAATCAGTTTATACATTATTGTGAAAAGGAAGTTTCCTTTATTTTCTCTTTTCCTTAAATATTAATGCTCTGTTTATTCTTTTTTAGGTTGCAGCTTCATATGGTAATGCTGTTTGTATTTTTGAGCCCTTGGGCATAAATTCTCATAAGAGAAATTGTGTAAGTATTAAATGGTAGTAGAAAAGTTTTATAATTGAGTTTGGAATCCTGTTGACAGCAATAAAGAGCTCCTTAGGAGCTGGTGCTGAAGGTGGTCTGGAATATCAGTGTGAAGTTAGTCTGGTGCTTTATGGTAAGATCTTTTACATTCACTAGGAATATATCCCTAGGCCTTTTAGAAAATCAGTTTCCTAGGATATTGCTTATTGAGATTTGCCTTGTTAATTGGGATCTACCCCAGGTGAACTCCTGTTGTTTCTTATCTAGATTACTAGACTAGTCTCCTGTCTAATATCTATCCCCTTGCCCTTTCTCTGTTCTCAGCAGAGTAGATCATGACACTTCTCTGCTAAGAACTCTAATGGCTCCATACTTCTCTCACATTTAAAGCCAAAAAGCCTTAGAATGGACTGCAGCCCTTCTTCCTCCACCCCCGCCTTGCCCCCGCACCTGCACCCATTTATTACCTCTCAGAGCTCATCTACTATTTTTGTCCTCTCTGGTCACTCCAGCCACACTGGCATTTTCACTGTTCTTTGGATAGTCGCCCTCTCATCTTTGAGCCTTTGCATTGGTTGTTCTTTTGTCTGGAATATCCTTCTTTCTCTAGATAGCTCCAGGGCCAGTTCCTACAGATCCTTTAAATTTTTGCTTAGTAATACCTTCTCAATGAGTAATACCTTCTCAACTGCCTTGACCGCCCTTCCCTTTTTTAAAAAAAATAATTATTTTCCTTAATTTTTTTTTTTGGCTGTGTTGGGTCTTAGTTGCGGCACACCGGATCTTTTCGTTATGGTGTGTGGTCTGCTCGGGTTTCTCTCTATTTGCAGCATGAGGGCTTCTCTCTAGTTGTGGTGTACGGGTTTTCTCTCTCTAGTTGGGGTGAGCGGGTGGGCTCTGTAGATTGCGGCACATGGGCTCTCTCTTTGAGGCAGGCGGGCTAAGTTGCCCCGAGGCATGTGGGATGTTAGTTACCCAACCAGGGATCGAATCTGCGTCCCCTGCATTGGAAGGCGGATTCTTTACCACTGGACCACCAGGGAAGTCCCTTGAACACCCTTTTAAAAATTGTCACTTGGTTCTCCCACCTTCCTTCTAACCCACCTATCCTTCTATTTTTAAACCTTTTTCAATAGAGCACTTATCTTGTATATTTACTTATAGATTACTATTTAGAATGTAAGCTCCATGAGGGTAGGGAGCTTTGTTTCTTTTGTTCACTGATGCATCTCAAGTACTAGAACAGTATCTGGAACATAACAGGTACTTCTAAATATTTGAATGAAGGAGTTAGGAGGTTAGGTAAACTCAAGGAGTTAGGAGGTTAGGTAAACTCACTGGGTGCTGAATTATGTTTTGTCTTACTTAATATTCAGAAAATCCAATATGGTTAGAAAAATTTTTAAATTTTAAAATTACTACATGTATTAGAACTCCACCATCACTCACAAATAGTTAAAACTGCCAGTGTGAAATCTGAACGCCAAGATTTCACCTCTTGACATATTTACCAGTAATTTTAAAAAAAATTGTATTCTTAACTGCAGTAAATAAGTGGTTTTGATATTTTTCATTAAATGTATGTATATGAATATTTTTTTTACATTTCTCCCAGAAGTACAAATTATATCATAGTCTCTTCCCTATGATAATATTATGAAATGCATATTAAATTTTCAGAGTACTTAAGAGTCATCAAGAGTACATATTTAAAAATTCAGGGGCTTCCCTGGAGGCACAGTGGTTAAGAATCCGCCTGACAATGCAGGGGACATGGGTTCGAGCCTTGATCCGGGAAGATCCCACATGCCGCAGAGCAACTAAGCCCGTGCGCCACAACTACTGAGCCTGCGCTCTAGAGCCTGTGTGCCACAACTACCGAGCCTGTGCTCTAGAGCACACGAGCCACAACTACTGAAGCCTGCGTGCCTAGAGCCCATGCTCCGCAACAAGAGAAGCCACCGCAATGAGAAGCCCTCACACTGCAACGAAGAGTAGCCCCGACTCGCCACAATAGAGAAAGCCTATGTGCAGTAACGAAGACCCAATGCAGCCAAAACTAAATAAAGAAAATAAATAAATTTATAGAAAAAAATTCAGATTCCATAAATAAATGATACAAATGAACTTATTTACAAAACAGAAACAGATTTACAGACTTCGCAAACAAACTTATGGTTACCAAAGGGGAAAGGTGGGAGGGATAAATGAGGAGTTTGGGATTAACATATACACGCTACTATATATAAAGTAGATAATCAACAAGGACCTACTATATAGCACAGGGAACTCTACTCAATACTCTGTAATAACCTATATGGGAAAAAAATCTGAAAAAGAATAGATGTATGTATATGTTTAACTAATTCACTTTGTTGTACACCCGAAACTAACACAACATTGTAAATAACTGTACTCCAGTATAAAATAAAAATTACATTTAAAAAAAATGGAAAAAAAAAAATCAGATTCCAGACCTCACTCCCCAAATTTCTGCAATGTAATTGGTCCACAGATTACACTCTGAGAAGCACTAATGGAAAGAATATTAGGGATAGCTCTAGTTTTAGGAATGATTTTATTATTACTGTAAAATAGTTCTGTTGAGCAGTATTTAAAATACTGTTGTGACTGTTGTTGGGTCAGCAGTGATAGGCTTTAAAAAATAACTTTTTCCTGATTAAAAAATATAAAATTACTTTTGGATACTGAAATTCAGCTTTTATAGTTGTATTTTAAAATTCCACCTCTAGATAGTCATGAAATCTTGAATAAATTATTTTATTGTTAAACATTTTAAAAGTATTATAATAAGAGAGGGCATTGCCATTTATTAAATTATTACTTGCCAAGCAATTACTGTATAACTTGCCTATAAAAAGCCTTGACATGGCTTTACATTGCACTGTACTTTCACAGAAGAACATTTTATGTTTGTCTACTGCAAAGAGATATCTAAAATTTTTAATTACTGTATTTCATAGGAAAGAGCTGTGACTTTTAAATTTTAAATCTTTCTACACTTTAGAATGGAAACAGTAAGAAAATAGAATGGAAATTATTCAAATATAGGTCAGGTTTGTGGGTTTTATATATTATATGGTTCAAATTTGTTAGCTTTTTGGAAGGTATATCTAGTTTTATTTTAGACATTGACTCCATAGGATTGTGTTAATTTGTACTTCTTTCTAATGTGCATTTACTTTGTTTTTATAAACATTTATTGAGCATCTGTGTACCAGTCATTACAACACTGAATACACAAAGCTCATTATGGCATAATTCCTGCCCTTGAAGAGTTGCAGTGTAATAGGAGAGTCAGATATATAAACAAATAATTCAGTGTGACCAGTGTTATAATGGTAGAATATAAGTAAAAAGTGCTCTGAGTGCTGCCAGGATGTCAGAAGAGGCTTCACTGCAGAGGTGATGATTTAGCTAGATCTTGATGTAACCATAGGAGTTTGCAGGCGGAAAAGAGAGGAAGGGATACCCTAAGAATAAGAATGTGTTTATAGGGGACTCCCCTGGTGGTCCAGTGGAGAAGACTCTGCGCTCCCAGTGCAGGGGGCCCGAGTTCTCTCCCTGGTCGGGGAACCAGATCCTGCGTGCATGCCGCAACTAAGAGTTTGCATGCCGCAACTAAGAAGCCTACATGCCTCATTGAAGATCCCGCATGCCGCAATGAAGACCCCGCGCGGCCAAAAAAAAAAAAAGATTGTGTTTATAGACATGGAAGGAAGCCTGGGAGACATGCTTTGTTTGGGCGTGGCAAACAGCCTGATATGGTAGAATAGTAAGTGGAATCATTGGAAATTATTTTAAAAACAGTATTTTGAAAATAATAGTGAAATATTTACATCTTTGTTTCAGATCATAGTCTTCAGTTGAAGAAAATGATAATATGGTAGTGCTTGTGGATATTACTTTGAAAACTATCTTTCTCTTTTTTCTTTCTCTCTGTATGTTTCAGCAACTCAAGTGTCAGTGGCTTAAAACTGGGCAGTTTTTTTTGAGTTCCGTGACATACAATTTAGCATGGGACCCTCAAGGTATTTAGCAATTATCTTTAGAAATTATGAAAAGTTAATATTTGTTTTAAGTGTGTGATTACAATGTGATATAGTCTCCCATAATAAGAAAATGATCAGTAGTATTCTCTTTTTGCTAGTGAATGAGTATACTTTTTTCTTTTTCATATACACTGCTTTGTACAGTGCTTAATTTACTGTTAGTTCTGTGCTTTCCCCGCTACTTTTGAATGTTTTGTTCCAAGAAACAATGATGATTTCTTTTATTAATTAATGTGCTGCACTTTACTCCTACTGTTTTTATTAAGAAATAAAATCAGAAATAAAACAAGATCAGAAAAACCCTATCTCATTTTGTTATTTGTATTTCGGGAAATTACTGTCTTTAATATTGAAAGTTTAGAAACTTTTAATGATAATGGCTGTTGTCCATTTTTACATTCACAACTAGTGAGGGTAATTTTAATAGTCCATGTAGAAAAACAAATTTCATTAATCTTTAGTTATGTCTTATATCCTGAGAATATTCTGTGTTGTATATATCAGAGTTTTTTGGGGTTTGTTTTGTTATTCTACTTCTGTTGTTATTTTATTTCTTAAAGTTTTACCTGATAGACAATAGCTCTTTGTCAGGAGGCTTTTCTTTTTTGTTCTCAAGTTTCCCTCAAGTTTTCTTGTCAGTGGATTCTCACTTTTAAATGGATATAATCCACAAGTGTTTTTCATAGACAATATTGCTTATTTTTCACAGAATAGTTTATAGACCTAAGCAGAAGCCCACATGTGCATTTATTTCTCTAGATAATCCTTGCTTATTCATCTGAACATTCTTTAATTTTCAGATAACAGATTGTTGACAGCAACTGATTCTATTCAGTTGTGGGCTCCTCCAGGAGGTGACATTCTGGAAGAGGAGGAAGAAATCGATAATAAAATTCCTCCTGTTTTAAATGATTGGAAGTGCATCTGGCAGTGCAAGTTAGTGTCTAACTCTGTTATGTTCATTAATTAAAAAAATGCTTCCTGAGATATGTTCTTAGAAGCCTAGAAAAATAGACTTTTTCTAACCAAAACCCATTATAACATCATCCTTTAATCTGTGCTACAATTGATTGTTTTAAAAAAGGATGAAAATATTTTCATAGTTAATAACCTCAGGACTTGGGTTGAGAAGGTTGATATGTAGGAATTATTCATTAATGCATGAGATATAGGTGGGATAGGGAGAGGGAAGATGTGAAAGTTGTGAGACACTCTTTCAAGTGGAAGGATTATGTGAAGGGATCCATTAACAATATGGAGTATGTGAAGGGATCCAACTAGCCTGGGAAGATGATGAGCTCAGTTTTCAAAATGTTACATTAGGGTGTTGGTGGGGCATGTAGGTTGCGATATCATTTATGCATGTTAATTGCATTCTTCTTTGGCTCCCCAAAGTGAGCTTTGGATTAGCTTTGATGAATTAATTTGTATTTTTAGGGAGGTGAAATATTTAGATTTATTTTTAGAGAGGTGAAAACACTCTTGTTTTGATGATATTATGAAAATCTTATTTTGACCATTTATATATATAGTGTTCCAGATTTTAAAAATGCTAACTGTTCAATTTTGTTTTTTTAGAACCTCAGTATCTGTACATTTGATGGAGTGGTCCCCTGATGGTGAATATTTTGCTACCGCTGGAAAGGTAAAGGACCAAACAAAACATAAACGGAAAAAACAAAACAAAAGTGTTCTTTGTTCATTCTCATTTTCAGTTTTTTCATCTGTAAAATTAGGATAATCCTACATTACAAAGATGGCCTGAGGAATAGTGATAGTTTTTATAAACGATCTGCTATGTTTCCCATAAGTAGTTGGCATTTGGGAAATAATGGCTATTATTTTTATTCTTATTTGACCCGTGTGAAAATTTATGGTTTTTAAAATTAATTTTTAGGTTTAAAAAATAGCATATGTACATAATTTGAAAAGTAAAATATTGCTACTAGATTTACAATGAAAAGATGCACTCCCTTCTTCTCACTCTTAATTCCTGTGTCCTAGAGGCAGTGATTCTTAAAATTGCGTAGTTTAGTATTTCTTTCCATATTCTTTAGTAACTTGATTATGCTCCCATTTTTAAATTTTTAAATTTTTTTTCCTTTTGGTTTTATGTATCATTTCTGGCCTTGCTACTATGGAGGCTGAGACTTTAGTTCTCTAGCTGATGTCCCAACCTCATCTCCACTTAGCACATACACATATTCACTTCCCTTCCTCCTGTCTTTCTGATATAAGCATCTCATAATATTTGGGAAAATCACTATTTATTATTCACATTATTAGGAGTGTATAAAAGAATTTTCATGGAATAATTACTTTGGTGTTAATAATTACTTTGTTTTACTGTTTGCTTAGTTTTCTATATACCTAATTCATCCCCCACACCTCTGACATTCTTCGGATCTTCTCTCAGTATAATCCCACGTAGGAGGTATCCTGGAAATGTCTGTTCTCTTTGCTCCAATCTGGCTTAGTTGTTTTCTGAGTCTAAAATAGTAGAGCTCTCATATCAGGATTTTCTTTTACCAACCTCGGAAGAGTCTCTTTGCCCATCTCCTTTGTTAAATTCCCTGTTTCTTCACATCATTTATCATCTTCTTTCCTTGTTTTGATGGAGATATCCTCCAGTAGGTTCCTGAGAAAAGATGAATGGGAAAAAAACATTTTTGAGGCCTTGCAAGTCTGAACAGTTCTTTCTTCTTTGTTATGCTTTATTTGATTGGGCATAGCATTGGTTGGAACTAATTTTCCTTCAGAATTTTAAAAATCATGCTTCTGTTGCCTTCCAGCTTCCAGTGTTGCTGTTTGAGAGGTATAGTGCCATTATGACCATGCTCTCCCAGCTTGTAGAGGTTTTAAGAATGTTCCCCTTATCCTGGTGTTCTAAAATTTCAAGATATCGTGGTATGGGTCAGTCAACTATAAATATTTAGTATGTCTCTCTAAGGGATAAAGACTTTTTTTGTGCAGGCAATTTGATGCGCCTGTTCAGTCTGAAAACTCTTGTCCTTCAGTTCAGGGGGATTATTTTATATTATTCCTTTTGTGTTATTTCCTTCCTTTCATGTTCTCTTTTCTCTCTTTCTGGATCTCCCCTTATTCAGATGTGGATCCTTCTATACTGATCCTCTAATTTTCTTTTTTTTAATCCCCTCTTCTTTTTTTTTTTGTTTAAATTCTGGGTGGGGTGTTCAGCTTTAACTTAGAAATAATTTTTTCCTGCTATCACGTTTTTGATTTTCAGGAATTTTTTCTGACTCTATGAATGCTCCTTTTTAAATACATAATATTTCCTAAGTATAAAATGAATATATATAAAACTTATATATAAGATAATAATTAGACAAATGCACATGTATGTACCCACTACCCAGTTGAGACAAAGGACATAAAACTAATGGGTTACTATTTTCCTCTTGCATCTCCTCATTCTCCTCCCACCTATGCAACCAGAATCCTGAATTTTATGTTTTATTTCATTGCTTTTTTTAAAAAAATAGTTTCACAGGTGTAAATTCCCAAAGAATATAATTTTTATTTTTGAATAGTTTTGAACTTATAAAAATGATACCATATGGTTATTGAAATATACATTCAAGATATTAAAAAATAAATTTGTGATGATATCAATTATGTACTTTTTAGTTAATGTATTCAGTAAGAAAAAATTACATTAAAAAAATCACAGGTTAGGGGCTTCCCTGGCGGCGCAGTGGTTGAGAATCTGCCTGCCAATGCAGGGGACACGGGTTCGAGCCCTGGTCTGGGAAGATCCCACATGCCGCGGAGCAACTAGGCCCGTGAGCCACAATTACTGAGCCTGCGCATCTGGAGCCTGTGCTCCGCAACAAGAGAGTCCGCGGTAGTGAGAGGCCCGCGCACCGCGATGAAGAGTGGCCCCCACTTGCCACAACTGGAGAAAGCCCTCGCACAGAAACGAAGACCCAACACAGCCATAAATAAATAAATAAACAAATGAATAAATAATTTAAACAAAAAATCACAGGTTAAAGTTTAATTGTATTTAGTTGTTGTGTATGAATTAAAATTTCCATATTATACTTTACAAGGCAAGGATAGGTTTTCCAAGGACATCAGGATTCACCCAAGGCTTTTTGAGTTAATCTTTAGTTGTAGAACACTCAACTGTTTTGTGGTTGAATAATTACTTGGCACAGAGGTAGTTGCTCAATAGTTGATGACATTATAGACAGGAGGACTGTATAACATTATAGGCAGAAAGACTGCGATCATGTGCGGTTTAGCAGTAAACTAATAAATAATGGTTTCAATGTAGTGAGGAATGTAAAAAATATTTGGGTATCTGCAGCAGCTGTCATGTAATATTAAAACATCTGTGATTTCTGTTAGAGACAAAGTCACAAGTACTGCTAACATCATTTTGGTATGTTTATATTCATAACAAATTTAGCATTTCCTTCAATTAGCAGTTACAAAAATAGAGAAGTAATTTTTTTCCCCTACTCAAGTTCATTGTAACTCTGGGTCTTGGTTTTCTTGGTTTCTCAAGAAGCAGACCCCCAGGCAAGGATTTGAGTTCAAGTAATTAATATGGGCAATGCTCACAAAAAAATATACTGGATTTGAGGCAGGGAAGTGAAGGTGCTTTAAAAAGAGTGTATTATCATGCAGGTGATTAACAAGATTAAATCTCTGGCTAACTCTGGGAGTTAGTGGTCCTCACAACATTATGTTCCTCACACTTGTTCTTCAGACACATCACACATACACACATGGGTTGAAGGCTGGTGAGAGCAGAGCATTGATTCTCAGCACTTACAAACAGTTCCTGGAAAACTCAGGCAAAGATATGTAGATGCTGTCAATTGGAACTGCCTCACTAAAATGCTAAGGCATGAGAGGATACAGTTGAGGTATCAAAAATATTTTTTATATCTTGAATTCTATCTGCAGGTGCCTTGGGTCAGAAGACCTCAGAACCTCTGGTCTAAAATCTGGACATTTAATTTTTTGTCTTCCACATTTAGATCTAAAACCTATGTGGAAGTTTTTAAGTATGGTTTGAGGAAGAGGTCAGGTTTCACTTTTTCTGTATGGATATCCAGTTGTCCAGCACAATTTGTTGAAAAGCCTCTTGCTTCTCCATTGCTCTTTATTGCCACCTTTGTCAAAATCAAATGTCCATACTAGTGTGGCTCTGTTTCTGGATTCTTTTCTCTAGTCCATTGGTCTTTCCTTGTAGTAATGCCACCTTTGTTGCTATAGCTTTTAAATTGTCTTGATATCTGGTAGAGCAAGTCTTCCCATCTTGTTTTCCTTCTTTAAGATTATCCTATCTATTTTTGGCCCTTTGTATTTCCATATAAATTTTAGAATGAGCATAATAAATTTTATAAAACAAACAGAAAACCTCTTGTGATTTTGATTGATATTTCATTGACTCTGTAGATCAGTTTTGGGAGAATTGACGTCTTTACAGTTGAGTCTTCTCATCTATGAACATGACATAGTCTTTAATTTAGATCTTTTTACTTCTTTCAGTAACGTTTTATAATTTTTTCTAGAGGTCTTAAATATCTTTTGTTAGATTCATGCCTAGGTATTTGATATTTTTGATGTCGAAAATGATATGAATGGTATCATTTTATAATTATTACTGGTATATAGAAATGCAATTAATTTTTGTATATTGGGTTTATACCTAGCAATCTTAATAAACTCATTAATTCTAACAAGTCCTCTGTAGATCCTTTGAATTTTCTATGTGCATAATTCTATTATTTGTGAATCATGGCAGTTTGATTTCATCTTTTCTAACTCTTAAGTGTTTTGTGTCTTCTTTTTTTCTGCAGTATCTAGGACCTCTAGTATAGTGTTGAGTAAAGGTGGTGAGAGTAGGTATCTTTTCCTTGTTCCCAGTATCAAAAAGATGCCTTTCACTGTGTCACCATTAAGTGTGATATTTACTGTAGGTGTTTACTATAGATACTGTTTTTCAGATAAAGGAAGTTTCCTTCTTATTTGTAGATTGCTAGGATTTTTCTTTTTTAAATCACAAATGATGCTGAACCTGAGCAAATACTTTTTCTGCATCTAATGATATTATCGTTATTTTCTTATTTAATAAGATGAAATATGTTGGACTTATTTTCAAGTGTTAAATAAATCTTGTGTTTCTGGAATAATCTCAACTTGATTGTAGTGTATTGTCATTGCTGGATTTGCTTTGCTAATATTTTAGGATTTATGAGATCTCTGTGTTAAAGTGAGGCTTGGCAAATAATTTTTCCTTTTTTGTACAGGTATACCTGGTTTTATTGTGCTTTGCTTTTTTGTGCTTTGCAGATAATGCGTTTTTTAACACAGTGAAGGTTTGTTTCAACCCTGTGTTGTCAGATGATGGTTAGCATTTTTAGTAATAAAGTATTTTTAAATATTAAGGTATGTACATTTTTAAAGACGTAATGCTATTGCACACTTAATAGTTTTTCTCAAACTTTTTTAGATGTTTAGCTTTTTTTGTTTTTGTTTTTCTCAGCCTTTTTTGTTTTTAATGTATACATTTAACACTATAGATTTCCCTTTAAGCTTAGCTTTATCCCATAAGATTTTTTTAATTCCATAACTTTTGATGTGTATTATTTTTATTATTATTCTAAATATAAATTTTTCTAATTTTCAGTGTGATTCACTTTTTGATTCATGGGTTGTCCAGAGTATAGATTAGAGTCAGGCTCAGTTGTTTTGGGGTGGTGGTGGATGGTGCAGAAGTATTTTATTGGCGGTGACAACTTTTATTTTGCATTATTAAGTAAAACTTACCAGTAATTTTAGACTAATAACTACTGATACTGTTATGATAGCGACCGGTAGCTGTTGATAGTTACGTACTAGAAACCGTGCCTTCAAAAGCCTATGGGGCAACTGTTTTACAGAAGGGGAAACTGCAGCTTAAGAACTTCCCTGAGAATACAGATAGTCAGAAGGTAGAGCTGGGATTTTAACCCAGATGTTTTAGATTTCACAGCACCAAAATCAGCTGGCTTTGTATTTCATTGAGAAAATATTTATTGCAAGTGCATTCGTAGGGATGCTTTGAGGCCTGGGTTGAGTATGCACTCTTCTAGGAAAGGTTTATATAGTTTCTGCCAGGCACCTGGAGGCACACCCAGTTTAAACTAAATTCTCAGCTTGGAAGTTGTGCCACACAGTGTGCGCTTGGGTCTCATGAGGCCTGTTTTGTCATTACAGATGCCCAGCGGAGACTTTTTCCTTCACTCAGAGTTCAGATGCAGATGAACCCTTCCTTACCATATTCCTTTTCAGAGAGGGTTTTTTCTTGATTTCATCCTTTCATTTAGTGATAGTCCTTCGGGGTCTTTTTCTTTGTTTTTTTTTTTTTTTTATGGTGTTATGCAGGCACCTCTGATCTGACTTATCACCTTGCGTGAACACCGTGTGTTGTCTCTATGTAGCTACTGTATTTTAAACTGAAGCTCTATGCCATTGGGTGTTGGTAGAGTCCCATATGACAGTCCATGCTCCCACTTTAGCATTTGTGTACTATGGATTCTTACGTGAGAAAATAGATGTAATCAGAAGAGAACTTTGATAAACTCCCACCACCTACCTGTATCTGTTCATCTCCCTACATCTGTGCATGTATGTTCTGCCTCCCTTGGGTTGCCATGGATGAATGGTCTGCATTTATACAAGGCCAGTTCTTCCACTTGTAGACTAGATTCCGTTTGTCCTTGCTTACCCAGGGACCTCAGTATTGCAGCGCTCTCCTCTCTTCTCAATTAGTTTTCCCTTCTCCATTGGGGCATCACATTAGCATATGTTATGGACTGAATGTTTGTGTCCCCCCTCCCCATTCATATGCTGAAGCCCTAACCCTCCAAAGTGATGATATTTGGAGATGGGACCTTTTGGAGGTTAAGGTTAGATAAAGTCATGAGGGTGGCCCTCATGATAGGAACAGTACCCTTATAAGAAGAGATACCAGAGAGCTTGTTCTCTCTCTACCACATGAAGACACAGTAAGCAGGTTGCTGTCAAAAAGCCAGGAAGAGAGGTCTCACCAGAACCTGACCATGCTGACACTCTGATCTTAGACTTCTGGCCTCCAGAATTGTGAGAAAATAAATTTCTGTTGTTCAAGCCGCCCAGTCTATAGTATTTTGTTATGGCAGCCTGAGCTGACTAATACAGCGCAGCATACCGAATGTGCTATAATCTTGCCCATTCTACAACAAACGAACAACAACAATAACAAAAACCATCTCTTGACCTTCTCTCTCAGTTTCTGTTAATTCTGTGCCCTCCTTATAACACCTCGAAAGGGTTGCTTATAGCTGCTGTCTCCAAGTTTGTCTCCTCATTTTCTATTGCAATTGTTACTCTCTTTACCCAGAAAAATCCTTCCCCCAGAGACCTGCGTGGCTTTTCCCCTTAACTTCTTAAATGTCACTGTCACTGTTTAAAGCACCCCTTTAAATTGCATCTCACCTACCACTGTACTTTCTATTCCCTTTGCCTGCCTTAATTTTACTTGTAACACTATCACTAGGAGTTTGTATTAGTTTTCTGTTATTGCGTAACAAATTGCCGCAAACTTAGCAACTTAAGACCACACATTTATTATCTCAGCTTCCGTGGGTTTGGTGTCCGGACATAGCTTAGCTGGGTGCCGTGATCAGGGACTCTAAAGGCTGCAATAAAGGTGTCAGCTGGGATGAATTCTGACCTGGAGACTTGACTAGGGCAGAACCCTTTTCCAAGCTCACTCAGGTTGTTGGCAGAATTTATTTTTTTGTAGCTGAATGACAGGGCTTGTAGTCGATTTCCCTCATACATTCTTAATGTTTCTGATTATCTCCTTTTGCTCACCCAGTGTGTGACGTTTGCCTCTGCTGTGTGTTACAGCTGGCTAAACTTTGAGACTATTTTAGGATATATGGTCTTTTGACAGGGTCACTTGTTGCTTTAAAAACTATTAATGAGCCATGAAAGATGATCATTATTCATTGTCTAAACATCTTCTGATTATTTGAACTCCCTAATGAATCTGAAAGATACCTTTGTGCTTCAGACAAGAATAAGTAAAAAGACTAAAAGTATGTCCTCTTAAATGGAGCAACTAGATTTTAAGCTCCTCAAAGGCGATTCTGTTTGTGCACTCCATAATGCCTAATACCTTTTTTCTCTGAATTTTTATTTCACACAGCCTTAGCAATTGATTATTGAGTATTTTTTTTCATTGTATTAGTCACGTTCCCTTAAGCTTTTAATGTTCAATTCTCCTAAGAGCTAAGTGTTTCACATTTCTGAGGGAAAGATAAGAATGCCTTTGAGATTGACATATATAAAATAGATAACTAATAAGAACCTACTTTATAGCACAAGGATATATATATATCCTATTATATATAAAATAGATAACTAATAAGAACCTACTGTATAGCACAGGGAACTCTACTCAATACTCTGTAATGACTTATATGGGAATAGAATCTAGAAAAGAGTGGATAACTGAGTCACTGTAATCTACCACTAGAAGGCATTTTCCAGCGCCTCTGCTACACATGACAGAATTTCAGCTCAGGTGTTTGGGGACTCAAATCCAATTACCTTCAGGATTTTTAATATTATAGTTCATTGAGTACTTTTGATGGTAAGATCTATTTTTTTTAAAAAATAAATTTATTTATTTATGTATTTATTTTTGGCTGCGTTGGGTCTTCGTTGCTGTGCGCGGGCTTTCTCCAGTTGCGGCGAGCTGGGGCTACTCTTCGTTGTGGTGTGTGGGCTTCTTATTGCGGTGGCCTCTCTTTGTTGCAGAGCACGGGCTCTAGGTGCGTGGGCTTCAGTAGCTGTGGTGCCTGGGCTTAGTTACTCTGCGGCATGTGGGATCTACCCAGACCAGGGCTTGAACCCGTGCATCGGAAGGTGGATTCTTAACCCACTCTGCCACCAGCGAAGTCTCAAGATCTATTTTTAATAAGTGTGGTAAATTAAATTTTTAGAGGGCTCAAGAGTATTTTAACTTTTTATCTGAGCATAGAGTCTTACTTATTAAAGAGCCTTTTCCCCCCCACAAGACATACCTGATTAAATCTTCAGCTCAAGAATTGTTGTTTTTGGTTTGCTTGCTAGGTGTTTATTTAAATTCTGTTTATGTTTCCATACAAATTTTGAAATTATTTGTTCTAGTTCTGTGAAAAATGCCATTGGTATTTTGATAGGGATTGCATTGAATCTGTAGATTGCGTGGAGTCCTAACCACTGGATCACCAGGGAATTCCCAGTGTGGTCATTTTAACAATATTAATTCTTCCAATCCAAGAATGTGGTGTATCTTTCCATCTGTTTTTGTCATCTTCAGTTTCTTTAGTCACTGTCTTATAGTTTTTTTTTTTTTCCCAAATGTGCCACTTTTGCATAAGGATTATTTTGAACTAAAGGCAACTGAGACCCTGTGAGTTCAAGAGGAAATTTTGCCCCTCCCTTAACTACCTAGAAGAATTTAATTGAGGGTCTTTCCCAGAAAAAGAGTTATTACCAGAGATAAATTTTTTCTGAGTGGCCCATCCGTATGGCAGGGCAAACATCTAATTACCCAACATCTGCTCTTCTTCTTATAGTCCTGGAATTACCCTCCAGTCCTTGGAAGCCCCAGGACCCTATCCCATTCCTTAGCTTAGAATGGCTTAGACCTTTCTGTCTTTGAACCTCTCTTATATGTGGGGTGGGGTTCCAGTATGTATAAAATTCAATTTGATTTTCTCTTGTTAATTTGTCTCATGTCAATTTAATTCTTAAACAGCCAGAAAAATCTAGAAAGTTAGAAGGAAGTATTTTTCCTCCCCCACAAGTCCTACAAGACTGCCCTCCCACACACATAATTTCAGAGGCCAGTTGCAAGCCCAGGTTGTTACCTATACTTCTGACCAATGGCTATAAGTTAGAGGTTTCCAAGACCCTCTTCCTTAGGTTTGATTAATTTGCTAGAGCAGCTCACAGAACTCAGGAAATGCATTTACTCACTAGATTACCAATTTATTATAAAAGGATATAACTTAGAAACAGCCAAATGGAAGAGATGCGCAGGGTAGGTATAGGGAAAGGGGACAGAGCTTCCATGCGCTCTCAGAGCTTGCCACTCTCCTCAAATCTCCACTGTCTTATATAGTTTTCCAAGTACAGGTCTTTTACCTCCATAGATAGGTTTATTCCTAGGTATTTTATTCTTCTTGATGCAGTGGTAAATGGGATTGTTTCCTTAACTTCTCTCTCTTTCTAAAAAATATTTATTTATTTATTTATTTGGCTGCATTGGGTCTTAGTTGCAGCACGTGGGATCTTCGTTGCAGCACGCGGGATCTTTCATTGCGGCGTGTGGGCTCTTCATTGCGGTGCACATGCACAGGCCTCTGTCTAGTTGTGGTGTGTGGGCTCCAGAGCGTGCAGGCTCAGTAGTTGTGGCACATGGGCTCTCTGGTTGTGGCGTGTGGGCTCTAGAATGCTTGGGCTTAGTTGCCCCATGGCATGTGGGATCTTAGTTCCCTGACCAGGGATTGAACCCACGTCTCCTGCGTTGGAAGGCAATTCTTAACCACTGGACCACCAGGGAAGTCCCAATTGTTTCCTTAATTTCTCTTTGTGATACTTCATTGTGACTGTATAGAAATGCAACAGATTTCTGTATATTATTTTTTAAAGAATTATTTATTTATTTATTTTTGGCTGCATTGGGTCTTTGTTGCTGTGTGCGGGCTTTCTCTAGTTGCGACAAGCGGGGTCTACCCTTTGTTGTGGTGCTCGGGCTTCTCATTGTGGTGGCTTCTCCTGTTGCAGAGCACGGGCTTTAGGTGCTTGGGCTTCAGTAGGTGTGGCACACGGGCTCAGTAGTTGTGGCTTGCGGGCTATAGAGTGCAGGCTCAGTAGTTGTGGTGCACGGGCTTAGTTGCTCCACGGCATGTGAGATCTTCCCAGACCAGGGCTCGAGCATGTGTCCCCTGCATTGGCAGGTGGATTGTTAACCACTGTGCCACCAGAGAAGTCCTGTATATTAATTTTGTATCCAGCAACTTTACCGAATTCATTGACGAGCGCTAGTAAGTTTTCTGGTAGTGTCTTTAGGATTTTCTATGAATAGTATGTCTGCAAACAGTGACAGTTTTACTTCTTCCTTTCCAATTTGTATTCCTTTTATTTCTCTTTCTTCACTGATTGCTGTGGCTCGGACTTCCAAAGCTATGTTGAATAAAAATGGTGAGAGTGGACATCCTTGTCTTGTTCCTGATCTTAGAGGACATGCTTTCAGCTTTTCACTGTCGAGTATGATGTTAGCTGTGGGCTTGTCATATATGACCTTTATTATGTTGAGGTAGGTTCCCTCTATGCCTACTTTCTGGAGAGTTTTTGTCATAACTGGGTGTTGAATTTTGTCAAAAGCTTTTTCTGCATCTATTGAGATGATCATATGGTTTTTATTCTTCAGTTTATTAATGTGGTATATCACATTGATCTGTGGATATTGAAAAACCCTTGCATCCCTGGGATAAATCCCACCTGATCATAGTGTATGATCCTTTTAATGTATTGTTGGATTTGGTTTGCTAATATTTTGTTGAGGATTTTTGCATCTATGTTCATCAGTGATAATGGCCTGTAATTTTCTTTTTTTGTGATACCTTTGTCTGGTTTTGGTATCAGGGTGATGCTGGCCTCATAGAATGAGTTCAGCAGTATTCCTTCCTCTGCAGTGTTTTGGAATAGTTTCAGAAGCATAGGTGTTAAGTCTTCTCTAAATGTTTGTTAGAATTCACCAGGGAAGCCATCTGGTCCTGGACTTTTGTTTGTTGGAAGTTTTAAAATGACTGATTTCAATTTCATTACTGGTAATTGGCCTGTTCATATTTTCTATTTCTTCCTGGTTCAGTCTTGGGAGATTGTACCTTTCTAAGAATTTGTCCATTTCTTCTAGGTTGTTCATTTTATTGGTGTATATTTGCTTGTAGTAGTCTCTTATGATCCTTTGTGTTTCTGTGGTGTCAGTTATAACTTCTCCTTTTTCATTTCTGATTTTATTGATTTGGGCCCTCCATGGTATGTGTGTGTATATTCCTACAATGAAATACAACTCAGCCATGAAAAAGAATGAAATTTTGCCATTTGCAGCAACATGGGTGGACTTGGAGGACATTACACTAAGTGAAATAAGTCAGAGAGACAAATACTGTATGATATCACTTATATGTGGAATGTAAAAAATACCACAAACTAGTGAATAAAACAAAAAAAGCAGACTCACAGATACAGAGAACAGACTAGTGGTTACCAGTGTGGAGAGGGAAGTGGGAGAGGGCAATGTAGGGGTAGGGGATTTTAAAAAGGGGGTTATTATGGGATTATATGAAATCATGTGTGTGAAACTTTTGAAAATTGTAAAGCATTATATTTGTTCAATAAAAACAAATACTGTTCATGTTTATGAAGTTTGTATCTGAACACTTTATATAATTTCTGTTTTTTAAAATTTGAATGTAACTTAAAATACCTTGTTTTTTTTTCAAAACCATTTTTCTTTAATAGAGGATTACTCTTTTGAGAAAAAAACTGGGTTTTCTAAGGGCTAAGGTGAGAAGAATTTTTGAGGAGGGTGATTTTGGCAGGAAGGGAAGCAGCTGGCTACAGAATGTTCCCTGAAGCTTTTCCTCCTCTTGAGAGCGTGTCTCTGTACCTAGATTTAGTGTTTTGGTTATTTAAGGATTGGCTTATTGACCTTTATTCCCCCTTTAACATGGGAATATCTTTACTTCTTTAACATAATATGTATTTATTATTAAGAGGAACATGCAGAGAAAATGAAAATCTCCAGCCAAATAGCCATACCCCCAGTAAAAAAAAAAAAAAAATGGCCACTGTTCTCTGTTTAATATATATTCTTTTAGACTTTTTGATGCCTTTGTAAACCATACAGAAGTGTGTGTGTGTACATATTCTTTAAGCTGATTTATTCACTTACTGTATCATAGATTGATGTGTCAATACAGATATATCTTTTCTTTTTAAAGGCAACATAATTTTCCATTATATGAATGAATGTATACCATGGTTTAACTTAACCAGATAACTATTAATGAACATTTAGTGGTTCTAATTTTTTTCTATTGCCATTAAAAATGAACATCCTTTTATATAAATCTTGTTATGTCTTTTTTATAATTAACTTTATATGGTGTAATTAACCTAAAAGGTATAATTAACATAAAATGAAATTATTTTTTAAATGTGCAGTTCAGTGTATTTTGACAAATTTAGAGACCTATGTAATCACCACCACGATCTAGTTATTGGACACTTACATCATCTCAAAAGGTTTCCTTTTACTTCTTCCCAATTAACCCTTACTCCTATTCCTAGTTCCAGATAATAAATAGCTGCTCTGCTTTCTAACACTATTGATTAGATTTGTCTTCACTAGAGTTGTATGTAAATGAAATTGTGTAGTATACACTATTGTGTCCGAGTTCTGGCACTTAGCACAGTGTTTTGTGATTCATCTATGTTGTGTGCATCAGTAATTTGTTCTTTTTATTTGAGTTGTATTCTGTTATATGGATATATCATAATTTGTTTATCCATTCACCTGTTGATGGACATGTAGGTTGTATGGAGTTTTAGGCTAAAATGAACAAAGCTACTATGACCATTCATTTGCAAGTCTTTGTATAAACATTTCACTTCTCATGGGTAAAAAATACCTATGAGTGGAATTGTTGGGTCACATGGTACGTTACAAAGAAGTACCAGGCGCTTTCCAAAGTTGTACCATTTTGCATACTCACCAACAATTGAATAATACCAGTTGCTCCACTTTCTTGCCAAAATTTGGCATTGTCAGCCTTTTTAACATTAGCCATTCTAATAGTCTGGGTAGTGGTGTCTTACTGTGGTTTTCATATGTATTTCTCTGATTTCTAATGATGTTGAGCACATGCTTATTGCCTGTCTGTATACTTTTTTTTTTTTTTGGTAAAGTGTTTATTTGTCCTTTGCCCATTAAAAAAATTGGGTTTGTTTTCTCATTATTATAGAATTATAAGAGTTCTTTGTATATTTACTACAATTGAAAGATAAATGTATTATAGATATTTCCTCCCAGTCTGTAACTTGCCTTTTTATTTTTTTAAACAATGTCTTTTGATGTGCAGAAGTTTTTAATTTTGAAGAAATCCAACATCAATTATTAAAAATTGGTTTGTGCTTTTTGTGGCCTAGATTTAAAAAATCTTTGTCTACCTTGAAATCACAAAGATATTTTACTATGTTTTCTTTTAGAGGTTTTATAGTTTTGACTTTTACTTTTTTTTTTTTTTTAGGATCATTGGCAGGGCTGTTTAAATTTATTTATTTTTTATTTATTTTTTGGCTGTGTTGGGTCTTCATTTCTGTGTGAGGGCTTTCCCCAGTTGCAGCAAACGGGGGCCACTCTTCATCACGGTGCGCGGGCCTCTCACTATCGCGGCCTCTCTTGTTGTGGAGCACAGGCTCCAGACGCGCAGGCTCAGTAATTGTGGCTCACGGGCCCAGTTGCTCCGTGGCATGTGGGATCTTCCCAGACCAGGGCTCGAACCCGTGTCCCCTGCATTGGCAGGCAGATTCTCAACCACTGCGCCACCAGGGAAGCCCCTGACTTTTACATTTTGAGGTGTTTTTTTTGCATTTGATTTGAAGTCAGTTTTTCCCCAAAGGTATATCAAGATATTTCAGTGGCATTTTAAAAAGGCAATCCATTCTCCATTGAATTTCCTAGACAACTTTGTTGAAAATCAGTTTTCCATACATGTGTGGATCTGTTCCTGGCCTCTCTGTTTTGTTCCATTGTGATATATATGTGTGTGTGTGTGTGTGTGTGTATGTGTGTGTATATATCCCCTTATGCTAATAATATGTGTCTTGATTATTGTGGCTTTATAGTTAGTTCCAAAAACAAGTAGTTTCCTCTAACTTTGTACTTTTCTTTTAAAATATTTTTGGTGGTGTCAGTCCTTTGATTTCCATACAGATTTTGTCAGTTTCTACAAAAAAGCCTGCTGTGATTTTGATGCTATTTATTTACGTTGTATCTCTATAGAACAATTTGGGAAGAATTGTACATTAGTAACATTTGGTCTTTTTTTTTTAATTTTTAAAAAACTAATTAATTAATTAATTAATTTTTGGCTGTGTTGGGTCTTTGTTGCTGTGTGCGGGCTTTCTCTAGTTGCAGCGAGCAGGGGCTACTCTTTGTTGCGGTGTGCCAGCTTCTTATTGTGGTGGCTTCTCTTGTTTTAGAGCACGGGCTCTAGGTGCATGGGCTTCAGTAGTTGTGGCTCGCGGGCTCTAGAACGCAGGCTCAGTAGTTGTGGTGCACGGGCTTAGTTGCTCCACAGCATGTGGGATCTTCCTGGACCAGGGATCGACCCGTGTCCCCTGCATTGGCAGGCGGATTCTTAACCACTGCGCCACCATGGAAGTCCCACATTTGGTCTTCTTATCTACGAATGTGGTACGTTTCTCTTTTTATTTAGGTTTTCTTTCTCTTAGCAGCATTTCATAGTTTTCAGGGTACACAATTTAAGTTTATCTTCCTAATGTAAAAGGTATTTACAGAAATTACATTGCTAATTATTGCTAAATATAGAAATGGAATTGATTTTTGAATTTTGATCCTTAGTCTTATGACCTTGCTTATCAGTTCTAGCAGCCTTTTTGGGTAGTTTTCTTAGGATTTTGTGAATAAAGAGAGTTTTACTTCTTCCTTTCTAATCTGTATACCTTTTATTTTTTTCCCTTACCCAGTATATTGCAAGTACTAGAACCTCTGGTACAATGTTGAGTAGAATTGATGAGAGCAGACGTTCTTGTATTGCTCCCAATTTTATGGGAAGAGCATTGTCTTGCACTATTATATATGATGTAAGTAGTAGGTTTATTGTAGAGTCACTCAACTTGATCATGTTGTATATGTTCCCTTTTATTTTTCCTATTCCTATATGCTGAGAGTGTTGTTTTCCCCCATGAATTAGTGTTTACTTTTGTCAAGTGCTGTTCCTGCATATAGTGAGATAATTATGTAGGTTTTCTTTTTTATTCTGTTACTATGATGAAATGCAATTGTTGATTTTTCCAGTGTTAAACCCACTTCACTTTGCTGGGATAAACTCTACTTGGTCATGATTTGTTTTTTTTTTTTTTTTTTTTTTAATGAGGATCTTGAATCAGATGCGTATGTTTGATTGATTGATTGATTGATTGATTTTGGCTGTGTTGGGTCTTCGTTTCTGTGCGAGGGCTTTCTCCAGTTGTGGCAAGCGGGGGCCACTCTTCATCGCGATGCGCGGGCCTCTCTCGTTGCGGAGCACAGGCTCCAGACGCGCAGGCTCAGCAGTTGTGGCTCACGGGCCCAGCCGCTCTGCGGCATGTGGGATCTTCCCAGGCCAGGGCTCGAACCCGTGTCCCCTGCATTAGCAGGCAGATTCTCAACCACTGCGCCACCAGGGAAGCCCTTGTTTTTTTTTAATATACTGATGGATTAGGTTTAAAGGTGTTTGCATCTTTGTTCATGAAAGATACTCCTGTATAGTATTTTTATGTCTTTGGTTTTGGTATCTCGGTAATAATACTGCCCTTATACAATGAGATCTTTTCCTCAATTTTCTGAAACACTTTGTGAAGGATTGGTGCTATTTCTTCCTTAAATGTTTGGTAAAGTTCATCAGTAAAGCCACCTGAGTCTCAGATTTTAGTTGTAGTTTTAGGGTTTTGTTTTCTGGTGAGAAGACTTGAAATTGTGAATTCAGCATCTTTAATGGATGTAGAGCTATTCAGGTTTTCTATTTCTTCCTTTGTCAATTTTTTTTTGAAATTGTCTTTCGAGGGGTTTAACATATTGTAGGATCTGTAGCCAGGTCCCATCTTTCAGTCTTGATAATGGTAATTTGTGTTTTCTCTCTAAATATTTTTGGTCTTTCTAGATAGATTATCAATTTTATTGATCTTTTCACAAATAGCTTTTGGATTCATTGATTTCTCTATAATTTTTGTATTTTATTTCATTAGTTTTTATTCTTCTTTATATCTCTTTAATATGAGTTCTCTTTGCTCTTATTTGATGCTTCAGGTAGAAGCTTAAACCATTGATTTGAGACCTTTCTTCTTTTCTGATGTAAGCTTTTTTTTTTTAAATTTATTTATTTATTTATTTATTTTTGGCTGTGTTGGGTCTTCGTTTCTGTGAGAGGGCTTTCTCTAGTTGTGGCAAGCGGGGGCCACTCTTCATCGCGGTGCGCAGGCCTCTCACCGTCGCGGCCTCTCTTGTTGTGGAGCACAGGCTCCAGACGCGCAGGCTCAGCAATCGTGGCTCACGGGCCCAGTTGCTCCGCGGCATGTGGGATCTTCCCAGACCAGGGCTTGAACCCGTGTGCCCTGCATTGGCAGGCAGATTCTCAACCACTGCGCCACCAGGGAAGCCCTGATGTAAGCATTTAAAGCTATACATTTCCTTCTAAGCACTAATGTAGCTGCAACCCCCAAATTTTTATGTTTTGCTTTCATTTTCATTCAGTTCAACATATTTTAAAATTTGCCAGGCTTCCCTGGTGGTGCAGTGGTTGGTAATCACCTGCCAATGCAGGGGACACGGGTTCAATCCCTGGTCTGGGAAGATCCCACATGCCACGGAGCAACTAAGCCCGTGTGTCACAGCTACTAGGCCTGCGCTCTAGAGCCTTCGAGCCACAAGCTTCTGAAGCCCATGCACCTAGAGCCCGTGCTCCACAACAAGAGAAGCCACCACAATGAGAAGCCCGCACACCGCAATGAAGAGTAGCCCCCGCTCGCCTCAACTAGAGAAAAGCCTGCGTGCAGCAACGAAGACCCAGTGCAGCCAAAAATAAAACAAACAAATGAAAAAAAATTTGTCTTGTAATTTAGAAGTGTTTTTGTTTAGTTTATAAATATTTGGGAATTTTCTAGCTATCTTTCTTGTACTGATTTCTAGTTTAATTCTGTGTGGTTTTAGAGTTTTAGGTAGTAACAGATGAGAATGGTGAGGCTGCTTCATTTGAGGAGGAAGCTGGCGGGAATGGGAAAAGGGGCTTGATTGCTCGGCTTGTGGAGGCTCTCTGACTTTCCTTTATGACTCCTTAAGGACTCTCAGGTACCTCGAGGGTTTTTGTGGTACATAGTCTGAAACTACTGCCATAGGTCGTGCCGTAAATTTGGGAAGGTGAAGATGATGCTAAGGTGGAGAAAGTACTTGGAGGAAAGCAACTAGTGAGTGCACTGTTAAGTGGTTGTCTCAGAATAAGTACTTAAAGAGATTTGTTGTGTAATTCAAATATCCGAATAAATGAGACCTTAGTGGAAACATACATTATGTAGTATAGATTGAGAATGAATACTAAGATGGAAAAAAACAGAAGTGTTTGTCTAGTCCAGGTGAAAATATTTGGACCTATACGTAATTTCATTGTTTTTTAGAGATTGAGATTTTTACATAAATGTTATCAATTTTTTATTTTCCTTCATGTACTTTTCACCATAGAGGATGAAGCACTATAAAAGATAGTTCCTGTTAAATAAGATAAAATTATTTAGGCCTTTAACAAAATTCTTAGAACTAAGTAAAATGATAAAGTCAGTGCCTATTGTTATACCTTTAAATTTCTTAAGTGGGCATAGAAGTGGTTCCCAAAAACTGCCTAGATGCCCTCTCATCATTTAGAGTAGGAATCAGAACACTATGGCCCATGAACCAAGAATGGATTTTACATTTTTGAAGGGTTCTAAGAAAAAAAAAAAACAACAACCCAAGAAGAATCTGTGTCACAGGCTGTGTGGTCCACAAAGTCTAACTTAACTTGGCCTTTTACAGCAAGAGTTTGCTGAGTCCTGACTTAGAGTAAGAAGCAATTCATATTTAAAAAGGGTTTGTCTCATCCTTTTAGATCTCTTCAAAAAGGAGATGATAACAGTGACAGATAACATGGCTTCTTTCTTATCCAGGCTAGCACCTGGTTCCAGAGTCTTTTCTTTACAGTGACCCTTGTGTATTAAAGTGGGGGAATTTGGCTTCAGTCTCTGTTTGGAAAGCACCTTTGTGTAGAGAAGATTGATAATGAGCACACTGACCATTTATTTCTCAAGAATGGTATTATTTAGAATAATAAGCATCATTTTAGGTTTAGTTTTGTATTATATATAGGTCACATTTTAGTTTTTATATATAGCTTAATTTTTTTTTTTCCACACACACACTGTATTTTATTTTTACAAGAGATAAATAAACGGACACCAACAGAGCTTAATTTTTAAAGCTTCTTCAAACCACTTAAATTTTGAAATGTGTAGATACAAATTAATTTTCTATTGGCCTATATATTTTCACAGGATGATTGTCTTTTGAAAGTGTGGTACCCTATGACTGGTTGGAAGTCTTCAATTATACCTCTGGATCATCATGAAGTGGAAAGGAGACAGGCGTCTACCCAGTTTTCCTTTGTCTACTTGGCACATCCGCGAGCTGTGACAGGTTTTTCATGGCGTAAAACTAGCAAATATATGCCCAGGTTAGACAACTGTGTCATAGAACTTCATTTTGTATTACTTATATGTTCCTAAAAATAATGAAAACAAAGGTCCTTTTAATTGACAAGGTGGCAATGGAGAGCAGAGGTTCTGGGCGTCAACTGTCGGACTTCGGATTCTGCTGTTGTTACCAGCTTCGTGAGCTTTTGACTAAATTTCTTAAGCTCTCCATGCCTCTGTAGAATGGGGGTAGTAGTAGTACCTACCTCAGAGAGTTGTATGAGACTGAAATGTGTGAGTGCTTGTGAATGCTTATACAGACCTTTGCACCTAGTGTGCGCCTGGGCAGCATTAGCTGGTATTGTCAGTGTCAGCAGCAGCAGTAGATTCTAGGAAGGAGACGTTTGCAAGTAACAGGAAAGCACACACTGAGGGAGAATAAAACATAGTAATAAACTGTCAGTAATATGCATTCTGGGAAGGCATATCATATACATGCAGTGAATAAAGTGGCCAAGTTTTTCTTATCTTAGGGCTATCAACAGAAACTTCTCAAAGGATTTATTATAAGTTTTTCTTCATTGTCACAGCATCTCTTAAAAGTGTGACAGGATGAGAGAGTGTCATGGACATATATACACTACCAAATGTAAAATAGATAGCTAGTGGGAAGCAGCCGCATAGCACAGGGAGATCAGCACTGTGCTTTGTGACCGCCTCGGGGGGTGGGATGGGGAGGGTGGGAGGGAGGGAGATGCGGGAGGGAGGAGATATGGGAACGTGTGTATATCTGTAGCTGATTCACTTTGTTATAAAGCAGAAGCTAACACACCATTGTGGAGCAATTATACTTCAATAAAGATGTTTTAAATAAAAAAAAAAAGTGTTTAGAAGATTAAGCAAACTACAAAACAGCCCATACCAATGATTCCTGTATTATATATACAGTTCTAAAAATGCTTGCTTAGGAAGGGTTATTTCATCTGCTAAATATATCTGAGCACTGTTTGCACTTAATGGGAAATACAGCACACCTATTATGGAGGTGCTCAGTAAATGATAACATGGGGAATTTATACACTTTTGGAATCTAAATAAAAGGTTACTCTAGCTTAATCTGTTTAAGTTATTTGCATCTATGGAAAACATTTGCAGAACACTTTACCTTTGACTGAGTCAGATTCTGTGTAAGCATTTTTTTAATGGGAAAATTTTTTTTGTTTTTTGTTTTTTGTTTTTTCACGATTAGTGGTTAAACCACTTCAGCTGCTTGATGCTGTGACATTTTTGCTTAACTTAATAGAAATTGATTTATAGTTTGAAGTTATAGTCTCCTTACAGTTTTATTATTAATAAATTTGTTTACCTATTTATAACTGTTTAGGTTATAAGAAGGATAAAACAAAATGCTGGAACTACTGCCATAAACCACGTAGTTTAATTATAATTAATGATCTTTTATTATGGTCATTCTGCAATTTGTAATGACAGAAATGTAGGTTTTCTTTTGATGTTTAGTTTGTTTTGTTTAGGAGATACTAATCCTCCAGAGCCTTGTTTTCAAGCAGCACATGTATAATCTGGCATTAATTTCTGTTTCCTTCGTCAGGACCATTTCCTAGTTTTTATGATGTTCACAGCCGTACTGTATGTGATTTCAAGCTCTTCCATTGATACTCTTTCTCCACACAATGTAATTTCTAAAGCAATTGGAAGCATACTATACTGTCATTTAGTTTAGCTGTTCAAGACATAAGTTTAATGAATTAAGGTGAGTGTCAGGGACAGTTAGGTTGTTCTTATTTTATGGTAACTGATTGCACCCTATGTCCAGCCTACCACCTTGCAGGTCTGAGCAGGTAATAAATGGGGTTTGGTAAGAGTGTGAAATAGTCAGTAGAAATCCATTATCATTATTGGAAAAATAACTACACGTAGATCATACTGTTTTGCATTAATGTCATCTTTAAGGATGAAGAACTAAATATTAATAGCCTTTAATTTTTCATGTCATTGATACTCATAGTAACTTTTGTTCATTTCTCTTTATCATTAGAGGTTCTGTCTGTAATGTGTTATTAACTTCATGCCATGATGGTGTCTGCCGGCTATGGGCAGAAACCGTATTACCAGAAGACTGTCTTTTGGGTGAGCAGATTTGTGAGACTACCACTTCCAGCACTGCCAGCAACCTTACTCATGCTGGAAGACACAAAGACAGAGTACAACATGCTCTTGAGGTACTGTATTATTTAAAATGGTAAATGAATCTTGAAGATAATGTGAGTATGGTGGGAATTCATAAGCTAAGTTGCAGATGGTGAATGGTACACATAATGACGAAATTAATGGCAAAGAATTCTCACTTATTTTATGTCACTTAGAAGACAGATACAGACAGTAATGATCTCAGATATGTAGTCTAGATAAATAGTATAAATTTAATTCTTTCAATTTGCATGTTGAGTGTGAAAATCTATAGGAGTAGGCAGCTTTGATTAATAAAACATGTAAAAGTCTTTGAAATTGGTTGTAATTAAAAATATTTTGTGGGGAATTCCCTGGCAGTCCAGTGGTTAGGACTCGGTGCTTTCACTGCTGGGGCCCGGGTTCGATCCCTGGTCAGGGAAGTAAGATCCCACAAGCTGTGCGGCGCTGCATGCATGCATAAATAAATAAATAAATAAATAAACTAAACCACAGCAATCTTTAAAAAAATAAACAGATAAAAATAAAAATATTTTGCTTTTGTTTCACGAGGATTAAATTTTACATTTATTTTTCTAATTAAAAATGACTATTATGAATAAGAATAAAGGTGTTAAGATATTAAGTGAACTTATATAATTGCACAGTTTTCATGGTTTAATATTTTGAAAGTGAAATAATTTTTCTAGTTTTTAAATACTATATATAAAACAAAAGTGCTTTCTAAGAAATTATATTATTTATAATATAGTATGAACTGTTGTGCCCATTATGATTAGGGAATCAAATGAGATAAACACATTATTAAAAATTACCAGAAATTTATTATAGTAAACCTAGATTGCTAATTTTCTTGATTTTTCATGTGACTTTATTACACAAAGAATATATGCTTATTCTACAATTAGATTAGGAAAAAGAAAAAAAATGTAGAGTTTATAATCCAACTATTCCACTATGTGTGTTTGTACATTTTTTTTTATTTACAAGATTGAGATCATATTATGCAGTAATGTTTTATAACTTGCTTTTTATACTTAATGTGTTATAAACATCTCTGTACATTACTAATTATACTTTTACATCGCACGTTTACATTAACACTTTAATGGTTGCATAGCCAAAATGGTTTTGCAGTTTCAGCAAGCAGAAGTATTTTGGGGGTTTAATAGGCTAAGGATGTGGTCCTTTAAAGTTTTATGTAAAGTAGTCCTGCTCTGATGCTATCTGTGATTGAGTACTATTTATACAGTTTTTTTCAACATTTAAAGCATAAATGAAATTAAAGCAGAAGTCAGAACAGTTAGAGTTATAATATGTTTTGCTATTGATTGAAATTTAGTGGGAAAAAGTACTTCATTTACTAGATGTTTACAATAATTTATATATACTTGTGTAACATTTTATCTTTAAATTACATATGAGCTTTTGGAGACTAAGGGCTTTTAGATATCTTTATATCCTTCATGTTATCTAATATATTTCTTTTCAAGTGTTTGTTAAATCGAATTACTAACTGCTACATAAAATAAAAGCAAAAATATAATAATATGTAATCAGGGATTTGACACATTTTTGCTGCCTTTTAATAAAATGTTGTCAATTAGTAATGTTAAAATTGTTTTTAGTAGAAAAATGCGCTATTTTGCTTTCTAATGTCCTTTCCTATAAAACCCCTAACTGCAAGGTCTATATAATTCTATATATACTTAAATTATACATTTTGTTCCTAGGAGAAGATAACCGACCAATATAGCACAGCCTTGGCAATCTAATTTAAAATAATGATAAATGTCAAAGATCGAGTGAAAATAATTTGATAGGTATAATCAAAGAAATAAGCAGGGAGACCAGAGACAGAGGACACACCATAGAACTGATACTGTTTTTCACATGAAAAGGGACAAGGGCTGCGGAATTGAAAGGAAGGACCAGATGTTTTACTTTACTGCAGAAAGAACTGAGAGGATGCCACATTTTATTTAATTGATTGCAAGGAACAAAGGAAAAGAATGGTATATTATTATTAAGCATGGTATTGTTAAGTGACAGAATAAGGAATCACTGTGTGGTGGGGTTATGGTGTGGAGAAAAGATTGTACTGAGAGTTGACATGGTCCCGTGTCAGAATAGTTCAGATGATGGAGTATGCCAATACAGAATTTTTATCATAGGCACATATCTCAGTTTGAACAAATTCCACAGGTCAACACTTTCATGAGGTCTTTCTTGGCTACTCTTATCTAAGTTAAGGTTCCCCTTGTTATTCTGTATTTTTGTACCCTCTTTTTGTCTTTATAATAGAGGTTATATATTAGATTATTTAGCTGGCTATTTAGTTCTAAGTGAGAATTTTGGGGAGGAATATTCTTCCTGGTAGGAAGATTTGGAATTTTTTTTTTTTTTACACCCTTACGACTGGTAAATTTCGTCTCAGTACTGGGATATCCTGAAAAAACTAGACTTTGGACTCCTAATCTTTATAGGGGTTTCTGCAGATAATATTAATAAGTGTTTTTGAGCATCTACTGCCTTGAACTATAAAATTTGCAAGACCAGTGGAGAATATATTAAGTTGTTCTATTGTAGTTAAAGTTTCCTTTAAGATGGTCAGGTTTTACAGAGAGGAAAATTGTAAAATCCTTAATAATCAAAAGTACTTTGATCAGCACTTATTAAACTTCCTAGACTTGGATTTAGTAATTATTTTTCTATTTTAGACAATACACCATTTGAAAAATTTAAGAAAAGGACAAAGGAAGTCTTCCATTCTTGTAACTCACACTGAATTAATGCACGACCAGATGGCAACGCATGAAGTTCAAAGACACATTTCCCATCACGCAAATGCACTGTGTCATTTTCACATTGCAGCGAGCATCAATCCCACCACAGGTAAAGGCTAGTAAAGTTTTATTTCTTATCTGCTGAAGTAAGATAAATAAGTAGAAAAGTGGGACTACTTTTATAACCTGTTTCTAATTTTATGCTAATACTCCATGTTGCCTTTTAAAATACTTCTTAATTGCAACAGAAATATAAGGTGCCATTTCTTAAATTGAGACTATGTGATCCTTAGGGAATAACTTCAGATAAGTATTTTTGAGCACCATTGTCTAGAATATGGCAAAGTTTCTAAGTAATTAGAGCTTTAGTTGAACCTGGAGATGAACACAAGTGGTGGCAGCCTGGTTAATTAGTGTGATTTCCCACCCTTTTGTATTTTCACTATTATTCTTTCTTCTCAACTCTTCTTTATAACTTCATCTAAGTATATTTTTGCATAGTTTTCCTTATATTTCAGCATATCTTGTTTTGTACCCTCATAGACTTTCTTGTCCTACACTTCGGGAAAGATAGTTTTTCTTCTAACCTTGATGTTTTCTTTTTGCTCTTTTCCTCCTATGTCGTTGAGAAGTATTTTGAGGCAGGTTCATTGTTGGCAAGAGCATATTTAAAGCTTCTATTTAAGGTCATTGTTTTCTTTCTGCATGAAAAACATATGACAAGGCCTATTAGTTTCATATTACATTGCTGGAAGAACTATATTTGTATAAAGTTATAGTTACGTTTTATTGAAATGGAAGTCTATTGCTTCAGGGTGCAGAGGATTTTATTTTTAAATATTTATTTATATAATGATGGTATTTAGCCAATACAGTTCCAAAAGAGTGATATCTGGATGCTTCCCCCACAGTCTCTTTTTCTTTCTATTGAATGGATTATTTATAATTTGATTTGGGATTAAGGAGATTTTTTTTTTTGAATTACACTGTTTTACGTGAACTGATCTATAGCGTGAATTTCAGTTACCCCACGTAGAGAAAATCTGCTATACTTAGAAGTTTGCTTGCCTTCCTGTGTTCTTTCTTGGCATTACTTTCCCCCGACTTTTGAGGAAAGTTTAAAACAGTCAGAAAAGTTGGAAGAATAGTACAGTGAACACTCATTTCACACACTTTGATTCAACAATTGCTAACATTTTGCCAGTTGCTTTATTCTCTCTGTATATACACACATATGTATGTTTATATGTGGGTGTGTGTGTGAGTGAAATTTTTTCTTAATGTTTTCAAAGTAAGTTACACATATGGCATATCATCCTTACATATTTCAGCAAGTATCTCCTAAGAATAAGGAAATTGTCTTACATAATCACAATATCATTATCATACCTAAGAAAATTAGAAATAATTCCATAATCTCTGATATTCAGTTCATATTTAAATTTCAGTCATCTCAAAAATGTCTTTTAGATTTGCCTTTCTGTTTTGTCTTTCTGTTCCCTCATCCCCAGACCAGGATTCAATAAAAGTTTGTGCATTTGGTGTGTTTCGTTTTTAAATTAGTAGTTTAATTCCATATGTCTATGCCATTAGTTCATTTACCATTAAATTCAATTAAAAATTTCAAATTGTGCTAGAGTTATGTTTACTTTTTGTTTATCACATTTTCTGTGTAATGGAATTAGTCTTTATAGGCACATGTAATATTTTAAAAGATATTAGAAATTCACATTGAAATTTTATCTTTTTTGATTCTACAGATATTCCAAATGTCTTGGTTGGCACTGTATTTAACATTGATGATGGAAATGGGGGCTTTGTAGTTCATTGGTTAAACAACAAAGAATTTCATTTTACATCATCTACTGAAATATTTATGCAGCAATTACGAAAACTTTCTGAAAAGCAGGTAGATCATGAAAACGACAAAGCAGATAGAGAAGATGAGGAACGTTCACAGGAGGAAAGAGAGAGGGGTTTACGTATGAAACTAGACCATGGTTAGTATCCTGTGTTCAGATTTTCTTTTTTACAAGCTGACAGCTTTTTGTGAAACCACCTTTGGTTTGTAATCTTTCCTTCCTCCCCTCCTTCCTTTTCACTTTTCCATTAATTCCACAGGTCTTTACTGACCATCTACTATGGACCATCTACCATCTAACTTTGCTTTGTTATAACCTATTGCTTTCAGTAATATATTACTTTGGAAGCCATGCTTTTGGGGGGGAACAGGTTTTGCTAATAATGGTAATAGTAAAGATAATTTGATAGTGTGAATGAAATTTTGATTCATCTAAAACTAAGAAATGTAGTAATTTTCAGTTCAGACCAGAAAATAGTTTCCTTCCTTGTTTTTTTTTCCTGGCCATAAGTTGGAAAAGGGATTCATGATTTCTAAAGTTAGTATGCTATTTATTGATAGTCTAGTATGTAAATGAATTTCTGTAGTATAGTCTAGTATGTAAATGAATTTTCTATAGTATTTCTGTTAGTATGTACTGATAAATTTATTTTCTGATTTAGAATTATCCCTGGATAGAGAATCTGAAGCAGGTACAGGATCATCAGAACATGAAGATGGAGAAAGAGAGGGAAGTCCTAGAACCTGTTCACGACCTGGTGTACCAATGCCACTGCCTACAGTCCTGCTTGATCGGAAGATCGAAATGCTGCTAACTGAATGGAATAAGAATCCTGACATGCTTTTTACTATACACCCGGTAGATGGTACCTTCCTAGTGTGGCATGTAAAGTATTTGGATGAATATAATCCTGGAATATTTAGACAAGTCCAGGTATATTTTAATGATGTAGCAATTTTTACATTTCTTAAAAAAGTAAAACAGATGCTATTCAGATTTATCAGGTTTTCAGAAATACTCAATGATTTTATTTTTGATAAGCAACTGAGAAGAGACTAACTTGCTACCAAAGGGGGTCAGTGACCACAGATTTTATAAACTTGATTAATTTAAGTAAAATGAATTTGGCTTTGAAATGTGATACTGAGTACTTGAATGTATGTGTATTCATTTTTTCTGGGAATTCACAATATTTTGAATAAACTTAAGAAACTACCCTAAAAATGTGACTCAGGATGAGTCCCTTCCACTTCTTCAGTTTTATTAATTAAATCTACTATCTTTATTGGTTATCTTTCTGAACAATATTTGTTTAGATTTATGGTTGTAGTCATCTAGATGTACGGGCAAGTTTCAAGTTTCAAATACTTGAAACTATTTCTTCAGTTTTCTCATAGGCGATGAATAGAGATATGATACTATATAAATAGAGGAAAAGGATTAGACCATAATGAGTTCGAAAATGATATATTTTGCTAGGAAGCTGAGGTTTGACATTTTGAAAATGGAAGTATTTTTAGAACACTTTGAGAGGAGGCAGACTGCTTACACTGAATCATGTAATTGTGTTTTTCAGGTTTCTTTTTCTTCTCGGATTCCTGTTGCATTTCCATCTGGTGATGCAAGCTCTCTTAGTAAAAATATCATGATGTATGCCTGTATAAATGCTACAAAAGATTCTCACCACACTCTGTTACATGAAGACATGATGGCTGAATGCAGTCCTCATGGATCACAGCTGCATTCTGGACCACACAGTACAAATATGAACATTTTAGCTCCCACAGTAATGATGGTCTCTAAACACATAGATGGCTCTTTAAATCAATGGGCGGTCACTTTTGCTGATAAGTCTGCCTTTACCACTGTTCTAACTGTATCTCACAAATTTAGATATTGTGGTCATAGATTTCACCTCAATGACCTGGCATGTCATTCAGTTTTACCATTATTATTGACATCATCTCATCATAATGCTCTGCTGACTCCTGAATCAGATTTTCAGTGGGACTCAGACAATAAATTAAGTAGATTAATGGATCCTGTAAGACACATAAACGGTTCCTCGAAACAGCCTCTCAGAAATGCAGCAACACGTACATTTCATGACCCGAATGCCATCTACAGTGAACTTATTCTGTGGCGCGTGGACCCAATAGGACCTTTGTCATACACCGGAGGAGTATCAGAGTTGGCGCGAATTAACTCTTTACATACTTCAGCCTTCTCTAATGTTGCTTGGCTTCCAACTCTTATTCCTAGTTACTGTCTTGGTAAGTGTTCATTTTAATAGTGAAATTAATAAAAGCTTTAAGACAGTTATTTATATATAAAATGATTTATATTTGTCATTAGGAAGATTTTTAATAAGTATTCAGAATGTAAGCATCAGACTTAAGTTTAGAGTTTCTAGACTTTTGTTTTTCATCTTTTCCCTCTCATAACCTATTTGTTGAATTTTTTTGGTTAATAATTTTATATCTATTAATTGTATCTGTGTTTCTGGACCATGGTTATGTCTAAAAAGAGAAGTGTGAATATTTTTTTCTCATACTTCAGCCAGTAATAAAAATAAACTATATATTATAATGCAAAGTGTTTACTTTCTCAGGCACATATTGCAATTCTGCAAGTGCTTGCTTTGTTGCTTCTGATGGCAAAAATCTGAGACTCTACCAAGCTGTGGTAGATGCAAGGAAATTATTGGATGAACTGTCAGATCCAGAATCTTCAGTAAGTATTTCCTAATCTTTATTAATATATCTAAACTAATAAGGAATTCTCTTTTAATTTGTCTAGGACTTTTGTTAGTTGGTGTTTAGGGAGTGAGCATCTGTTCTGGGCTCTGTGTGACTAGTTTGTTTTTTCTTAATTTGTGTTCCAATTTACATGAATCAAAATTACAGTCTGTTGACGCTTTCACTGCTGTGGCCCAGGTTCAATCCCTGGTTGAGGAACTAAGATCCCACAAGCCACACAGCGCGGCCAAAAAAAAAAAAAATTACAGTCTGTACATCACATCACACATCAATACGTTTTACATTTAAAGAAATAAATATGATCTTTTTTCTAAAATGTGATTTTTTTCTTGACATTTTTCACTCTTTAGTTTGGTTCTGTTAATCTTTTTTTTGCTCAAGAAACAGCTCTACCAACCTCTATGTTTAGGTTGGAAAATTTGAACTTTTCTGAGCTTGATTCACTATTTTAAAAGTCCTCTGGTTAGAATATGTTATCAGTGGGTGGCAATGTCTCATTCTGGTAGTTATCTATTTGAACTGGAAGTCATGCATATTAGTCAGTATTCAGATTTGAATGGTGAACTTTCCATTTACCTATAAAAACGTGCCTTTTAATAAAATAACTTCTAATAAAAAATGTTTCCAATATTGAAAATCAAAGACTGTTTTTGTTTTGTTTAATTTTAATTTTTATTTATTTATTTATTTACTTATGGCTGCATTGGGTCTTCATTGCTGCGCATGGGCTTTCTCTAGTTGAGGCAAGCGGGGGCTACTCTTTGTTGCGGTGCACAGGCTTCTCATTGCGGTGGCTTCTCTTGTTGCGGAGCATGGGCTCTAGGCGCACAGGCGTCAGTAGTTGTGGCTCGTGGGCTCTAGAGCGCAGGCTCAGTAGTTGTGGCGCACGGACTTAGTTGCTCCGCGGCATGTGGGATCTTCCCGGACTAGGGCTCAAACCTGTGTCCCCTGCATTGGCAGGCGGATTCTTAACCACTGCGCCACCAGAGAAGTCCCTCAAAGACTGTTTTTGAATGTCTGCCATGTACCCCTAGACGTGTAGAGAATACAGTGTCTGCCTTTAAGGGAATTTAAATTTAGCAGAGGAGAGAAATTATTATAAAAGGTTAAATAACGGTTTAAGACAGAAGCAGAGGTGTCTGAAGTTGGTATGTAATTAACTGCCAAACACTATTTCATAATTCAGGGGCAAGAGAGATCAGAGTAGGGTAGGCATAGAAGTTTTTATTAAGGACAGTATTTGAATTCATTTTTGATAAGATTCAGAAAGACAAATCCTTGGTCTTTGCTGAGTGATAGAGTAGCCTGAGTGGATACAGGAAAGTACGTGTATAAATAAGACTTGTTCCAGAAACAGTGGTAATTGGACTGGAGCCACAAGTTCGGCATAGAGAAAGTCTAGAAAAGTAGCATCTTTAAAATTATAGAGTTGGAAGATTTAAAGGTCCCCTAGTCTAACCAGCCATCTGATACTTTGTCTCTACCACATTCCTGCCAATTTGTCATCTGGCCTCCAAGGAGGGAAGCTCAACTCTAAACGTAGCTCATTCTGTCTTTGAATTACCATCACTATTATATTGAAATTAAACTTGTAATCCTTAAATTCTACTTGTTAGCTTTAGTTCCATTTAGAATAAGTCTAAGATTTCTTACATGTGAGAGCACCTTATGAGGGGCACCTATCTTGGAACCCCCCAATTTTTTTCCTCAGGCCAAACCTGCTGTTCCTCTGCCTATAAATTTATCTGTTTTATATGTGACCCTGGTTACTCTTCTGAGTAGCTTTCAATTTGTCTATACACCGGGCATCGTAGGATCACTAGAATATAGCAGTATTGTGGCGTCTCTCAGTAGATACTATTATGTTTGGGCAGGCACGCCACATTTTTTGTATGTAATTCATATTGAGCTGACTTTCAATTAAATATCACAGAGTCTTTTTTTTTTTTTGCTAGTAAGCCATTCTGTATTTGTGCATTTGAATTTGGGACCCAAATATAGACTTATTTCCCTATTACATTTCACCTTGCTAGGCTCAGCTTAACAGTACATCCTTTCAGTATCCTTTTGAATCCAGATTCTGTTACTTGTGTTACTGCTTTGACTTATGACTTATATCACCGGCCTATTTGATGAATGTTGTTCTACATCTTCATCTAAGTCAGTTACAGAAATGTTAAACAGTACTGGACTGAAGAAAGAACCTAGCAGTATACATTTGAAATCTTTCTCCATTTTTATTGTCTAGAATATTTCTCCAGCTTATCCCAAGGATTTGCATGAGGCAGCTTGTGGTGTACTTCACTGAAGTAAAATACACCCTGTCTGCCATATCTTTTGCAGTCAAAAAAGGAAGTCAGATTTGTAGGAGATGATTGTTTTAATGTATAGTAGGTTGAATGTGTGTATCCTAATGTCTCTTGATGACTAAAACGTTGTACTAGATAGACATCAGGCTCTTTATTCTGACTTACAGAAGTATGTTGTTTTCCTTTTTGAAAATTGGAACCTTTGCCTGTTTTTAGTCTTTTGGCTGTGGCAATCCCCATGACTTCTCAGAGAGAACATCCTCTGTGGTTCATTGTTCTCATTGGCAAAATTTCTCAATAACCTGGGCATTACTTTTTCCAGGAAAGTATAAATTCATTTAGAGCAGTTGGATACATTCTTGGAATTTTAAAATTTATCTTGGTCTTCTGCTCCAATGTACTTACCAATGTACTTTTTTCTTAAACCCTCCATTTTCATTATTTTTTTTAAAGTTAAGAAGTAATACTTATTCATTGTAGAAAATTTTTGGTCCTTTCTACTTTTGCAAGCTAAATTCTTGAAATAGAAGACCAGAGACAAAGTAGGAATTAGGAGTTCTTTTTTCTCCTGATCTTTATTAACATTAAACCATCAGCCTCTGTTAATAAGCCTATCTTTCTCTTTCTCTTTGTACTCTGAAAACAATAATTAATTCAGTGACTTAATTTTTCAAACAAATCTTTAATTTTAGAATAGTTTTAGGTTTACAGAAAAGTTGGAGATATAGTGCAGAGTTCCCATATACCCCTATTGTTAACATCTTATATTACCAGAATACATTTGTCACAACTAAGAAACCGTTATTGGTGTGATATGATTAATTAAACCCCAGACTTTATTAAGACTTAACTGATTTTTTCCCACAAATGTCTTTTCCACTAAAGTTGAGGTTCCAGGACCTCATCCACAAAGCCACATTACATTTAGTCGTCATGTCTCCTCAGTCTTCTCTGATCTGGGACAGTTTCTAAGTTTTCTTCATCTTCATCAGCTTTTTCTCATGACCTTGACAGTTTTGAGCAGTACCGGTGAGATATTTTATAGTATTTTCCCTCGACTTGGGTTTGTCTGCTATTTTTCTCATGGTTAGACTGGAGTTACGAGATTTGGGGAAAAATACCTCAGGTGTGTGAAGTACGCTTCTTGTGTTACATGAGGGGCACATGCTAACGATATGGTTATTAGCATCTTCCCTCTTTTTTTCTTTTCAGCTGCAAGTTTGTTAATTTATTGATGTTTTTAAAGAACCAGCTATTTGTTTCATTGAACTCTTTGGTTTTGTTTTAATTTTCATTAGTATCTGCCGTATATTATTTTTTTCCTTACGCTTGATTTTTTTTGGTTTTCATTTACTAGGTTTCTTGAGATAGGAGCTTAGGTTCTGGTTTTTTTTTTTTTGGCCGAGCCGTGCAGCATGTGGGATCTTAGTTCCTGGACCAGGGATCAAACCCGTGCCCCCTGTGGTGGAAGCGTGGACTCTTAACCACTGGACTGCCAGAGAAGTCCTAGGAGCTTAGATTCTTTTTTTTTTTTTTCCTTTTCTTTTTTTCTTTTTTTTTCTTTATTTATTTTATATAGCAGGTGGAGCTTAGATTCTTGATTTGCAACTGTTCTTATTTTCTTTTTTTTTTTTTTAGGAAAGAATTACTCTTTAAGGCTTTCTTTATACCTATTAACATCAATTTTTTATAAATGTATTTTCAAAAACATTTTAAAACGTGTGCACAGTTTCAAAATTCAAACAGCATGTACTGTACTGTTATTAAATAAAAACTCTGTATCACCTCCCACACTTCATTGGAAACCCCTTTAAACCTTTTGTTTTTAATTCTTTTGATAAGTTACCACCATAATTCTAAATGATGTGCTTAGATTTCAGTTTCTTAATTTACCAGCAGTGGAAATCAAGTCATTTCCATCTTCTTTGATAGAGAGGGAATTCAGCTCACATTCCACTTGTCTCTCTCTCTCCACTGAGTTTTGCTAGCTGTATTAGTGTGTGTGGTTTTTCTATTAGCTGCCTTTATACTTTTAAGTGATGTATACATAATCCTGTATTTTCATTCCGTCTTCTTTACACAGTATCTCTTTTATCATCCCAAAGTAAAACGAGGAAAGTTGCACCCCTGCACTCACCCTTCCCTCCTCCTGCTCTCAACTTGACTTCTGCCAACTGGAGCGTTACCTTTACGATGTCTTTTATGACATGCACGTTCTATTCTATAACTAAAATTAGGTCTTATGTTTTGATTATAAAAATTGAAACTAGTAACCATCTAATTATAATTATGTAAATGTGATCATTTCAACTATTTGTCACTGATTTGTCACAGATTCTCTCAAAGGAGAAAGTCCAAAGGGTTAAAGTCAAATGACCTCTCTTATATTCCATCAAGTGATCAGGCCACAGTTTTGCTCGTCTTGTATTTGAATCAAAACTTTCTTCTCTAATTTTTCAGTTGTTTTCTTGGCATTTCTAATTTCTTGGGCTTCTTTTTTCTTGTTGAGAGGAAAAAAAGAAACCTAAGTCTTCTTCCCCACTGGGCTAAGGGCTCCCAGCTTCTTAATTGTCCTGCCTGTTAAATCTTCCTCTTTCTGTTCTTGGAGGAATTCCTTTTAGGGTCTTTTGATCTGGTGTTTTAATTTGAGCTGTGTTTTTCGGGATGCTGCAGACGTGTCATCCTCTCCGTTTCACACCTAGAATTCCACCACTGTTTCCTGGACCATGAGCTGCTCTTCTCTCTCCTGTACTGTCGATAGAGTACCTCCTCAAATATTGTAAATTTTTTAAAAAGAAAGGTTGCCTGGTAGATAAGGATTCTGAAATCATTCTGAATCCAACATGGCTGGAAAAGTGTTTATTTTACCTTCATATTTATTTTTTAAAATATTTATGTATTTATTTGGCTGCCCCGGGTCTTCTTTGCGGCATACAGGCTCTTAGTTGCAGCATGTGGGATCTAGTTCCCTGAGCAGGGATCGAACCTGGGCTCCCTGCATTGGGAGCGCAGAGTCTTAACCGCTGGACCACGAGGGAAGTCCCTTTCCCTTCATATTTAATTGATAAGTTTGGCTGGATATTAAATTATAGATTTAAGATCTTTTTTTTCCCCTCAGAAATTGAGACCATTATTTCTGTCCTCCAGTGTTTTGATAAGAAGTCTTATACCTATAGTACTCTTATTCTTTTATTAGTAACCCCTCCCTCTCTCTCTCTTTCTCTTGATGCGTCTAGAACAGCAGTGTACAATAGAAATATAATGTGAGCCATACATGTAACTTAAAAGTTTTCTAGCAACCATTTAAAAGTGAAAAGAAAATGGTGAAATTAATTTTATAGCATATTTTCATTAATCCAGTATATCCAAAATAGAATTTCAACATGTAGTGAATATTTTACATTATTATTTTTTTAAACATCTTTATTGGAGTATAATTGCTTTACAATGGTGTGTTAGTTTCTGCTTTATAACAAAGTGAATCAGCTATACATATACATATATCTCCATATCTCCTCCCTCTTGCGTCTCCCTGCCACCCTCCCTATCCCACCCCTCTAGGTGGACACAAAGCACACAAAGCTATGCGGCTTCTTCCCACTAGCTATCTGTTTTACATTTGGTAGTGTATATATGTACATGACACTCTATCGCTTCGTCCCAGCTTACCATTCCACCTAGCCATGTCCTCAGATCTATTCTCTACGTCTCTGTCTTTATTCCTGTCCTGTCCCTAGGTTCATTAGAACCATTTTTTTTTTTTTTTTAGATTCCATATCTTTGTATTAGCATATGGTATTTGTTTTTCTCTTTCTGACTTACTTCGCTCTGTATGACAGACTCTAGGTCCATCCACTCACTACAAATAACTCAATTTCATTTCTTTTTATGGCTGAGTAATATTCCATTGTATATATGTGCCACATCTTCTTTATCCATTCATCTGTCGATGGACACTTAGGTTACTTCCATGTCCTGGCTATTGTAAATAGAGCTGCAAGGAACATTGTGGTACCTGACTCTTTTTGAAGTCTGGTTTTCTCAGGGTATATGCCCAGTAGTGGGATTGCTGGGTCGTATGGTAGTTCTATTTTTAGTTTTTAAAGGAACCTCCATACTGTTCTCCATAGTGGCTGTATCAATTTACATTCCCACCAACAGTGCAAGGGAGTTTCCTTTTCTCCGCACCCTGTCCAGCATTTATTGTTTGTAGATTTTTGATGATGGCCATTCTGATCCGTGTGAGGTGATACCTCATTGTAGTTTTGATTTGCATTTCTCTAATGATTAGTGATGTCTTATCCATATTTAGAAGTAGACTTGGGAACTTAAAAAAAAAGATAAGTCACAATGTTGCCCTGCAAAAAGAGGTTTTAGTAAGCTGAAGTTAAATTAAAACTATTTAAAGAACTACCATACCACCCAGCAATCCCACTACTGGGCATATACCCTGAGAAAACCATAATTCAAAAAGTCATGTAGTCTTTGGGGTGGGCTCGGCGGCGCAGGCAGGGCTACGGGGAGCGGTCAGCAGTCTTAGGCGGTGGCGGCCATAAGGAGGCCGCGGCGCCATGGCGGGCGGTAGACGCGATCAGGCCGGCGAGGCGAGAGGCGGTGGCGTTCATCCGGTCCGCGGCAACCTTCTGCAGGGGCCGGGGGTGGGGAGGACCGGGGCGGGGGTCATCCCGGGCAGCGCGGAGCGGCGGGGCGGGGCTCGCAGGCCGTCGGGGTGCAGAAGGCCTGGGCCGCTGCGAGGAGCTGCTGAAGGCCGCTGGGCCCCGCCGGGCCGCTCGACGACCAAGCTCCTGCGGGGCTCCGCCTGAGGAGGACGCGGCCGTGGCGGCTGCGAGGCCACGGGAGGTCGCGGAGGATGGAGGAGCGGAAGGAGGAGGGCGAGGCCGAGATCCAGGAGCACGCCCGAGCATTGGTTCTTTAAGTGGGAGCGGCAGTGCCTGGCCGAGGACGAGCAGGACGAGCAGCTGCCCCCCCGAGCTGCAGGAGGAGGCGGCGGCCGCCGCGCAGCCCGAGCACAAGCAGCAGAAGCTGTGACACCTGTCCCAGACCTCGGCCACCGCCGTGGCCGTTCCCTTCCAAAACGCAGCCACCGCCGTCACCAGCCTCTACAAAGAAAGCGTGGATACCCATCAGGGAAGTTGTGATATTGGAATTCAGATTGGCTATCAGCGACGCAATAAGGATGTGTTGGCTTGGGTTAAAATGCTCAGAAGAACTATTCGTAAAGAAGATTTGATCAGCTTCCTGTGTGGAAAAGTTCCTCCACCACGAAACTCTAGAGCTCCCCCAAGACTGACTGTAGTGTCCCCTAGCTGAGCTACTTCAACGGAAACTAGCTCATCTGTAGAGACTGATTTGCAGCCCTTCCGGGAAGCCATAACTCTGCATGGTAAAGCCGTTTAAACATGTTTCTTTGGGAAAATGGTTAAGAATGTGCCTGTGGACCCAATTTCACATTTAGGTTTAGGTCCAGATATATTGTCTGTTTTTTGTCTGTTCTAGTTACTACTTGCTCTGGAAATGTTTAAATAGAATGTAAGCTAAGAACTTATATGGGCAATTTTTGAGTGTTAGCCAGCCTATCCTAAAAAATGTTTTTAGAAAGTTAGTTTGAGCTGATTGGTGTTACCATAACAGCATTTTTTGCAACATTGATTAGAATTTATTGCTTTACACGCTTATGTTGTATATGTTTCCTAACTCTTCTGAGTCAAAGAGGAAGTTCTTGTGTCTTAAGAATTTTATTGCATTTATACTTACCTGGAGAGCCTAGTCAATGACAGGCAAGTAAGGCAGATAACTGTTGGGCTCGTTCTCATGGGAACTCCCTTTGATACCTTAGGTTATTGAGTGTGCCTGTAGAACGTGAGCGTTGATGACCCAAGAGGGAGTGGACAGATGTAAGAAAAATTAAATTGACTTTCCTTATGTCTGTTGTTCCTTAGGGCCTTGCTTTGATAGTCAGGACTGTTAGAGAACAGGTCCATCTCCCCAGGCCAGACCTGCCATAAAAAGGCATTTTGGCTGAGGGGTTTAAGTATTATTGGAGAAGCCTGGGGTATATAGTCAGTAAGTTTGTTGTTGCTTGTTCTCTAATACAGGCTTCCAGATAGAACTGGGAGAGGTACTTATAGGACATTCAATACTGCTGTAAAAATAAAACAACAAAATAATAAGACTTGGTTGAAGCCAAGATGAAAACATGGATTGTGCAAGTGACTAAGCAGATAGAAGTAATTAGTGAGTTAGGTCATGAGTCCTGTTAAAAGTTCACATTTATGAGCCATAGTGTAGGTCATCTAAAATAAAGTAACCTGCTAATAAAAACTGGGATATATACAAAGGGCTTCTATATCATCAAAGCTTTAATGCTTACAGAGATTCTTGTTCTCATTGGCAAACATTGATTCTTTACCTAAAACCCCATTCAGAACATGGAGTTGGAACAAGTGTTGGTTTTTTTTTTCCCTCTTGATTGTGAGATAGTTTACGATAAGTTAAAAACACAAAAACATTTTATTGCAAGAAAGTCCATGATGTATGGACGCAGTACTCAAGACTGCTTGCTGTTTCTAATATAGTGGAATAGTTGATGCCGTCAGAAAGTTTGAAACCCAGGCAAAATAGAGATTGATCTGTTCCTACTGAATCAGAGTTTCACATCTTTTACTGTTAAGTTTGAAAAAAAATTACTAGAAGTGTACATAGTTTGTCAGATTAATTTTAGTGCATGGTAGTATTTGATGGAGTTGTGTTTTCCTTAAGCATTTTGATTTCCTTGTTAAAATGTCTTCTTTTCTGTATTATACTCTACAATAAAAGGTAGTTTTAAGAAACATAAATGCCACTCTTGTTATAAAATCTTAAAAAAAAAAAAAAAAGAGTCATGCACCACAATGTTCATTGCAGCTGTATTTACAATAGCCAGGACATGGAAGCAACCTAAGTGTCCATCGACAGATGAATGGATAAAGAAGATGTGGCACATATATACAATGGAATATTACTCAGCCATAAAAAGAAACGGTATTGAGTTATTTGTAGTGAGGTGGATGGACCTAGAGGCCGTCATACAGAGTGAAGTAAGTCAGAAAGAGAAAAACAAATACCGTATGCTAACACATATATATGGAATCTAAAAAAAAAAAAAAAAAAGGTTCTGAAAAACCTAGGGGCAGGACAGGAATAAAGATGCAGATGTAGAGAATGGACTTGAGGACACGGGTAGGGGGAAGGGTAAGCTGGGAGGAAGTGAGAGAGTGGCATGGACATATATACACTGCCAAATGTAAAATAGCTAGCTAGTGGGAAGCAGCTGCATAGCGCAGGGAGAGCAGCTCGGTGCTTTGTGACCACCTAGAGGGGTGGGATAGGGAGGGTGGCAGGGAGACGCAAGAGGGAGGAGATATGGGGTTATATGTATGCTTATAGCTGATTCACTTTGTTATACAGCAGAAACTAACACACCATTGTAAAGCAATTATACTCCAATAAAAATGTTAATTAAAAAAAAACTAAGATTGTCACTTGGTCAAGAGACTGTCAAACAAGGAAGTTGTCTATATTGAAAACAAGATAATCGAAGTAGATGAAAAAAAAATGTTTGCTTTCTTAAAGCTAGAAAAGTAAAATTATAATTAATCTTATTTTTGGTAAAAATAAACTTAAATTTAAAATAATATTGTGAGTTTTAATACACTTACTTTTCAATTTTTAAATATTTTTCAACCACTTTAATGTTCTGGAAAAAAAATAACCATTAAAAAATGCATAAAAACATGTCTGTGCAGTTTTACTTTTGCCTTAGGCTCCAGTATGGCTCATCAAGACACTGCTGGATCCTGTATTTAAGATTTTGCGGGACTTCCCTGGTGGTGTAGTGGTTAAGAATCTGCCTTCCAATGCAGGGAACACGGGTTCGACCCCTGGTTGGGGAACTAAGATCCCACATGCTGCAGGGCAAGTAAGCCCACGCGCCACAACTACTGAGCCCGTGCGCTCTGAGCTCGCCCACTGCAACTAGAGAGAAGCCAGTGCGAGCAGTGAAGAGCCTGTATACCGCAACTAAGACCCGACGCAGCCAAATAAATAAACAAATATTAAAAAAAAAAAGATTTTGTTATTTTGTTCATTATGATTTTTTACATTAATTTTTATTTAAAAATATTGCATTAAGATATTATTTATCTTGATTATTGAGCTTTTGGTGCCCCCTTTAAATTGAGGGTGAAGTTGAGCGGGATCCTGTAGTGTTGAATAAGGCATTCGGTATGTCCATTGGTTATAGCGCTGGCAGAATAATTGTGGGCAGGGAAGGCACATCCTTAGCTGGAATAGGTATTCCTGTGAGGGGACCTTGGCCTCGGCTATATGTTGGAAGTAGCTGAGGAGCTTGTAAAATGCCTGATGATCAGATTGTACCCCAGACCAGTACGTCAGTGTATGAAAGTGGGATCTAAACATCAGTGATTATTAAAGCTCCCCAGGTTGTTCAGTGTGCACCCAAGGCTGAGAACCATTGATCTGCAGCAGTACTTCTTAAACTTCAGGATGCACATGAATCATCTGGAGAGCTTGTTAAAATGCAGATGTATTAGCTTTGTGGTCTGAGAGTCTGCATTTATGAAAAGCTGTTGCTGCTGGTCTAGTGACCACACTTTAAGTAGCAAAGATTCATGGTGTGTTAGAGAAATTCCAGTGTTTTAATCTCACCAACTGTAGGCCACAGTTGAGTCCAGGTTTCAAGTGGACAAACCCAGCAGACTGTTGGCACCACTTCCAGGTGTCTGAGCTAACATTTTAAATCCTGAATCTTGGGTGAATATACCCATAACAAATTCAGCCCTACCCAAGCACATATGTTGTCCTCCTTTGTCTAATAACCCTATAATCTGTTCCCATTCATGCACTCTGGAATTTGCTGATACAAATTGGAAAGATCCTATAACTCCGGTGTATATGCTACTTTCCCATAGCCAACCTTGTACTTAGACTCCTAGGCTAAGCTGGGATCTTATTCCTCTTAGTGGCCTGAAGGTAGTAAATAGTGGAGGTGTTGCTGAGGAGAATGGGCATCTCAGTTTTTATGCTAGAGAAGGCTGCTTGGAAGGAGGGAGAAGGAAAACTGCTTTTTTCAGCAGAAAGGTTTTGGGGTTTTGGGATTCAAAGTTAGGCTTCCTCTTAGTTTACACATCCCCATCCCAAGACACAGAGTCCCACTTCTCAACCTTTGCCCTTATCTTCGATCTGGCAGGGTTGTACTTTTAAATGGCATTGCAGATCTGCAAACCATACACACAGGCATAGGGCTAGATCCTCAGCCAGATCTCTCATGGGGCATTAAGTTTGCTAAATGAAGACATGTTCAAAGAACTAGATGCCTTGAAGTTATATACTGTTTATGTAAACACTATAGATTTTTTTCCTTAGTTAATTTTTAAAATGAGAATGAGTAAAGAAAGTTGAAATATTTCTTTGAATGTATGAATTGCCATTTGTTAGTCAGTGAATATTTAGAAAGGCCTTTAATGTCCGAGATGCTGTGTCATATTGACAGTAGATTCATATGTTGTTGATCATTAACTTTTTTTTTTTTTTTCACAGAAACTTATTGGAGAAGTGTTTAATATTGTGAGCCAACAGTCTACTGCTCGACCTGGCTGCATTATTGAACTCAATGCAATAACCAACCAAGTAAAAACATGCTTGTGAATTGGTGATACTAACATACTTTGTCCCAGAGTGCTTAATATGCATAAGATACACAGTTGAACCTTGAACAACTTGGGGGTTAGGAACACTGACCCTTCTCACTATAGAAAATCCACGTATAACTTACAGTCAGCTTTCTGCATCCTCAGTTCTGCATCTGCATATACAGTTAACTGCAGATTGAGTAGTCCTGTAATAATTACTATTGAAAAAAATTCCCATGTAAGGGGACCTGTGCAGTTCAAGAGTCAACTATATTTCATTTCAGAATAGTTCTCTTGTTTGATACTAAATATAGCCAACTTCTCTTGATTTCCTTAGTGAAAATCTCCAATGATTTACGAATTCTTCGTCTCCAGTTGAATTGTATCTGTAGCCTTATTTCCTGTTTAAAGGTCATTTGATTCAGTCAGGGAAGCCATGAAGGAAAATACAGTACAGCTGCATAGAGGCTCGGTTTGTGGTTTTTCTTTTTATATTGTTACTCATTTCAACTCAGTAGATGGTGACATCAGCTTTAAGAGTGTTTGCTTTGTTAGGCTGAGTATTAGATATTTTTATGAGATCCATTAAAATGAAGATAGAAGTAGGATCAAAGTATGCATTTACTTTCTAAGTACAGGTCTTTTGTGTAGGCACTGTTCTTTCCTAGCCCCTACCTAGAAAAGAAGGAGAACCCTTCCCTCTACAGGGAGTTTGTAAATCCCATTATAGCCCTCATATTTGTTTCTTCAGGATCATGTTTATGGACTGAAGGGGACAGAAGTAATATATTCATTCCAAATATGAAAAAAGTTTACTTTGATGAGGAAGTTACCAACTATTTTCAAACAAGGGAATGAAGAAAGAGCCAACCATATTTAAAAACAAATATAGTATTATGTCATTATTTTTCCATGATGCCTTGCACATTCTGTTGGGGAAAATGTAATAATTTCCACCAATGTAGAGAAATTACCACATCAGCTCTTGACAACAGAAATGTGGCTGCCGGACTCAAATTACTAACGCCTCCTAGGAAACCCTTAACTTGTGATTTCCTTTTTTTCACTCCATAGGGATATGGGAGAAGAGTGTATTAGCTTCAACCCATAAATGTCTTAATTTTTAATGAACTGCGAGTTAAATTCATTTCCCCAGTGTAGCCCCTTCTCTACTCTGTACCATGGTATATTATTACAGACCTCTTTCACCTAGCATTTTGCTTTTTACTTCATACTTATTGAAGATTTTTCCCTTTCCATTTGTGGCTATCTTTATCACAAGGGCTGGTAAACTGCAAGCACTGATAAATGGCTTAGGCTTATAAATCATTCTATGTTTGTTTCCAATGTGCTGTATGCTTTCTGTATCCGTGAAAGCATCACCCTTCCCTTTTCTTTCATTTATTCTTCTTCCCTGGGGGAGGTGACCTTTTATGCTATGAATGTGAAGGGATTTTTTTATGTTTCTGTATGGAGAGACATAAAAATACCTTATAACTTTCATAAAAATTTTGTGGGTCAACCTAATGTCATAGTCATTTTATTTCCTTCTATCAATACTATGAAAGGAGGCTGATTTGCTTTATTCTCTAAGATTATAGCCCATCCATTCAGTGCCAAGATTATCATAGCTGCTTGCCTTCCTTGAAATCTGTGGGGCAGCCATCAAATTGTCTTGACCTACTTCCATAATAAGCTTTTGTTCGGATTTAGCCTTTCCTTGAATTTCAGTTCACTTTTGTGATTCTAAGTAGCTATTTGTGATTATCTTTACTCTTCTCTGTGTGGTCCCAAACATGATTTTGTAGCATCAGCTGACTGTGATGTTTCATCTATTCTTTTAGAAATCTTAGTTACTTAAATGTAAATACATTTCTTCAGATATGTGTCATTCCCACTGGCTGTTATAGGATCCTTCATAATTCCCACTAGACAGACTTATTGGAAGTACTTTGAGGACCTTTCTGGTTTTTTTTTTTTTTTTTTTGGTTCTCAAGTAGAATTAGAAAAAGAACCTATGGTAGTGTGCTTAATACGGTCTGCATGGCCACCTCCAGCCAGTCATGAGACCTGATATTTTTGAACCCAGAGTGGCCTAGATTACTTAACTGTTTTTTTTTTTTTTTTGAGATGCAAACCTGTTGATTTGTTTTTACTAGAGTTTCACAGTTCTGCTATTGACTATAGCATCTTTGAAAGTAATTTATCTAATGATTTTTTTCTCTTGCTTTTTCCATTCTAATTAGTCCTTCTATAAAGAATAGAAATTGTTAGAGAGATTTTTTTCTTCTATTTTATATTAGGGTTCTTGGGGAGGTAGTGGGTGGAAGATACAGAATTTCAAAGATAAAACTTTACTTTTTTCATATTTGTAGTGTGGCTCAAATACACAGTTGCTTCATGTGTTTCAAGAAGACTTCATTAGAGGATATAAACCACATAAGGAAGATATGGAGAAAAAGGAAACAGAAATATTTTTTCAACCATCCCAAGGTACTTTTAAAAAATAGTCTTGAGTTCTATACCTTAATCTTAGAAAACCTCCAAACTTTCATTGAGTGTGGATCTTTATATCAAAAGTCATCACTCATGATTTTTGGCAAATACACCAGTTCTATCAGAAATGCTTTTTTGTAGGTGAAGAACACATGAGGGTAAAAATTATATTTTGAAAGACAGGTTCTCTGGTGACATAGCCTTTTGCCAAGAAATGTTATTTATGAAACCTAGTTTTATTGTTTAAAAACTTAACTTTAGTTGTTCAACTCCACAATTAAATTATTTTGATTGGTAGTAAGTATCCCTCTGGTATCTTAAGGAAGCCAATTAATATAAGTTTACTACAGATTATTGATAAATATAGGAGGAAGATATTATGTTGTATGGTATACCAAGAAGCTTAGGTACGCTTAGGTATTATGTTGTGTGGTATACCAGGAATTAAAGGTGCCATCTCATAGTTTTCCTCTCTGAAGGGTTGTATTTCTTTCTTCTTCTTGTGAAAGAAAGTAGTTCTCCTAAGACCTTTCAAGAACAAACCGTATGATATTTAAACTTTATTATTTAGCTTAAAATATTCCTTTTAGAAGTTAGACTTTGTAATTATAAAACTTTCATGTTCTATTTGAAAATGAAATTTGAAAATAGAACATACTGAGTAGAATACTTTCTGTTTGAAGGTAGGAAAGACATGTCCTACTTTAAGAATTCATTTTCTGTGATTAATAGTTTTTAGTTTACAAAGGGTTTCCAGATACTTTATCTCATTTGGTTACAGATTGTATCTAGAAGGACATATTTAATTTTCTTAGTATAGCTTTTATCACAGAATTATGTATAGTCATTTAAGGAAGGTATTTCTACTGAATTTGTACCGTTAATTTCGTTTTCTTTAGTGGAAAATCAGAATGAGTTCTGTCTTCTGTGAGGCTTAGCTCAAACATCTTTTCACCCCTCAGACTAATAATTTTTTCCCTTTCATGCATCTTTCTTCATAGATCAGAACTTTTCTTCTTTCTAAGTTATTCAGTTGTCACGTTCAGTTTTATTTCACTGTCACTATAGCATAACAGTACTGTATAGATTTAAAATGTGCTTTTCCATAGTATTTCACCTTTACTTGGGTTAAACTTTTTTATATGCTTTCCTGCAAATCTAACTATCAATTATCATGCTACTTCTGACAGGGAATACATGCCAACCTACTAGAAAACAATGCCTTATATAAGGTTGGTATTTTTTAAATAATATTTTTAATTGGAAGACCTGCATTTAAAAATATTATTTTATTTCCCTCTTTTGAGATTATATATATATATATATATATATATATATATTTTTTTTTTTTTTTTTTTGGCTTGTGGGATCTTAGTTCCCCAACCAGGGATCGAACCTGGGCCCATGGCAGTGAAAGCACCAAGTCCTAACCACTGGACCGCCAGGGAATTCCCTTGATATTTCTTCTTCTTTTTTTTTTTTTCTTTTTGTTGGGGTATAGTTGCTTTACAATGTTATGTTAGTTTCTGCTGTACAGCGAAGTGAATCAGCTATATGTATACATATATCCCCTCTTTTTTGGATTTCCTTCCCATTTAGGTCACCACAGAGCACTGAGTAGAGTTCCTTAGGCTATATAGCAGGTTCTCATTAGTTATCTATTTTATACATATTAGTGTGTATATGTCAATCCCAGATATTTCTTTATGTCACTGTGAAATCAGGCCGAAAGATTTCCTGATGCTTTTCTTGGTTTTCCTTTAGTTTTTGTACAAAGTTTCTCTTGATTTTATAGCTGTTTTCTTAAGGGACTTGAAATGTGTATTTCTCCTCTTCCCTGACCCTGCTGTATTTTGTATTTTCTAAGTTTTAGTTAAAAATTAATTACTCTTTTAATTAAGAAAAATGCCAGTTACAGACAAAAGTAGAGTGCGTAGTTAAAGGAACCTTCCTATGCCCATAACTTAGATTGATGATTTTAAGATTTTGTCACCTGCTTTATCTACCCTATTTTCTTTTCTTTTCTTTTCCTTTTTTCCTGAAATATTTTAAAGTAAACTCAGCCATCATGTTGTTTCCCTCTTGTGTACTTTATGCATTTCTAAAAATGACTTTCTTACATGTGTGCTGTTAATCACATTGATAAAATAACAAAATTTCTCAGAATTCTGTAATAACTAGTCCATATTTACTTCATTTAATTGTCTCAAAAAAATGTCAGGGTTATTTTTTCTTAATTTGTTTGGATCCGTATCCATATAGAGTCCACACACTGTGTTTCATTTTTTAAGAGTCTTTTAAGCTAAAGTAATCCCCCTTTATACTCTTATCATGCCACAGACTTGTTTTAGAGAAAGTTATTTTATAGGAATTTCTCTGACCAGTTACTTCATTTAAAATTTTTCCTGTAAAGTGCAAATTACCTCTGTAGACTTGATTTGATCCAGGTTCAACATCCTAGATGTTGCTTTGTTCATCATAGAAGGTCATAAGAAAGAACATAATGTTAGGATGTCTCGTTTTTAGTGATGCTAAGATTCAGAAAATTCACCTGGTGGCACCAGTGTAAAACTTGCCAGCAATCTATTATCTCATGGTTTCTTCCATTGATATTGTTGCTTTCCAATCAATTATTTCATTAAGGATTGCACAAGTGTGATTTTCTAGTTTTATCAATTCTCATTTATTTATTAGCTGGAAAGCATTTGTAAGGAAAAGCTTTCCCTTATCAATGGCAGCTTTTTGGCTATTTTGAAATAGAGTTATTTTTAGGAAAGCGAGAGTAAGTGCTTAGTTCTTTCCCTTTAATTGATGATTTTGCTTAGTTCTTTCCCTTTAATTGATGATTTCAAAGGAGTTTGTGCCCAGGTTGCTGCCAGTCGTTACGGATGAATTTATTGTTGTTGTTGTCTTTCTTTTTGTTTTGTGAATCATTATGAACCCATTTTAGAAAAACTACTGAAGAATAATACACATACAAAGATATACTCATATCACTCATGAATTTTTATGTACTTAGCATATTTCAGTCAGTTTGCAGTCATAATTCTAATGCTTGCGTTGTCCTGTATTAGGCTAGTGAAGACCCTTTCAAGTTGGTCCTGAGTCCTTTTGACACAACCTCATTATTTTTGATAGTTTGCTTTCTTTCAGGCACAGCAAGATATGCCGGGCTTATCTTGTAGATAGCCTTTGCAAGAATGGAGTCATCCCTCCAAACTGTTCCTTTCAATGGAGCATGGTATTTAGAGGCCACAATTTGGGTTTTAGCCGTGCTCATTGCCAATGAGTTGCCACTATGGGTTTTCTTTTTTTTTCTCTTTTTTTCTCCTTCCTTCCTTCCTTCCTTCCCTCCTCCCTCCCTCCATCCCTCCCTTCCTTCCTTCCTTTTTTATCAAATGAAAGAGTCTTTAAATTCTATACTGCTTCACAATTTTCAAAAGTTTCACACCCATAATTTCATATAATGTATAGGTTTTCATTTTTAAAGAAAGTTTTTGTTGTCCTTTGTAGATCTCGTTTTCATATATGAAAAATGCAGTTGTCAATAGGGAAAATTATGTTCACAAATAATGTCTTTTCATAAAAAATGCATAAAATTTCTAAAAAGTCTCTCCTGCACCACCATCATTGGCCCTCCACCCATGACTATTAATTTTTTTAAAAAATGCTATTTTACATATAGAAAAAGCAGGATACATGTTTACTTCATTCTTTCCATTTAATTGCCAATTTTCCAATTAAGGAGTTAGTGCCCCAGTTACTTCAGGGGGCATCCAGTGAGGCTGACTTGCTCCTGTTCTTTTTCTCCCTCTCTTGCTCTTGCATTCTCTCTCTGTGTCTTTCTCTTCCTTTCTCTCTTCCTTTCTGTTCTTCCTTCTGGTCCTCTTATCCTTCCTTTCCTTTTTTTCTTATATGCCCTCTCTCTTTTGGTATTCTTATGAACTCAGTGTGTTTTAATAAATTGTATTCATTTTTATTCTTTGATGCTCAAATTGTCCCATCTTTGACCAGTAGGTATCCCTTCATGTTGACTTTTGTACTTTTGTTGTAGCCCTGTTAGTCTTAGATAGCCACCTAACTTTTAGCATAAAAGTTATATAAAACTGCTTCTAGGGGCTTCCCTGGTGGCACAGTGGTTGAGAGTCTGCCTGCTAATGCAGGGGGCACGGGTTCGAGCCCTGGTCTGGGAAGATCCCACATGCCGCGGAGCAGCTAGGCCCATGAGCCACAACTACTGAGCCTGCGTGTCTGGAGCTTGTGCTCTGCAACAAGAGAGGCCACGATAGTGAGAGGCCCGCGCACCGCGATGAAGAGTGGCCCCCGCTTACCACAACTGGAGAGAGCCCTCGCACAGAAACAAAGACCCAACACAGCCAAAACTAAATAAATAAAAATAAATTAAATAGTTTAGTCTCATAGTCACAAAAAAAAAAAACTGCTTCTATACATCTATTTTTCCCTTTCCTCCCAACTTCTATACATATCAAGAGATTTTGTTTAAAATGCCTTTCTCTTAACCCTATAGAAACATGTTAACTTAAATATTCTTTTCCTTTAACAATAGGATACCGACCACCACCATTTTCAGAAAAGTTCTTTCTAGTAGTAATTGAAAAAGACAGCAATAATTGCTCTATTCTCCATATGTGGCACCTTCATCTTAAATCTGTACAGGCATGTTTAGGTAAGTAATTATATTACAGTTTTATGTAGAGATGATATGAAATAAATTCATTTTACTGGATATGCTTTAGGTTGGTTAATTCTTTAAAATGAAGATCCAGTGAACTGTAAATTGAGTTGCTGAAGTGAAGTATGTATAAGCCAAACTTTTAATTACAAGGCCATAAATCATTAATGAAACAGGTTAATCTAAAAACAAACCAGTCAATGGGCACATTAGACATATTGAAAAAAAAGTTTGATTGATTTATTTTTTAATTAATATTTATTAAATGCCTATTATGACTCTGTTCTAGATACCATGTCTCTATAAATCAGTTTTGCCCATAGAATTAATGTTGTATTTTTTTGTTGGTGAATACACACTGCCATCTGATACCATACACATTAGCTTTAGCATCACTAAAAGAAAATTTGCTATTTAGAAAAATGTGATTGAGCATCTGACGTTCAAAAGGGGAACTGGTTTTGTAGAATATTAGGAAATGCAGCAGTGATTAAAAAAATTATTTCAGCCATGCTTTTGCTATACATATTCATATTGATGTCTTAGCAAATTAGAAGATCTGTAATATGAAGTACAGAAATTGATTATGAATCTTTCTTTTTAAAACAAAGTTACTTTTTGAGAGATACTTGTTTAAATGAAGAAATGCATAGTTAGCCATATCAAACTGAATCTACTTTAAACTGATTAACCCAAAATATTTGAGAGTTTTGAAAATATTTTATTATTTCTGATGGTTATATAATTTTAATGATTTTATACATGCTAAACATTTAATACAGAGAAATAATAATGTATATGTCTTTTGTTCTCTTTGTAATCCACATTATCACAAAACTGTGTAAATAGCAGTTCTAACTGGGCCACGAACTGGGACTGGAAAAGCCAAATGATTCAATAGAATCTTTACCTGTGCCTAGTTGAGGCTAATCTTCTTGTGGTAGGAGGAATCCAAAAAAAATTTCAAAGCCTTTGGAGTTAATTCTTGGCGTTACATGTTGTTCCACAGGAATGCAAGAGTAGAGGGATCTATTGATAAAAAGCTTGTCAGGAAGAGAATTTTATTTTTATTTATTTTAATTGAGGTAACATTGGTTTATAAAATCATATAAGTTTCATGTGTATAGCATTCTAATTTGACTTCTGTATACACTACAGTGTGCTCACCACCAAAAGTATAGTTTCCATCTGTCACCATAGAGTTGACTCCCTTTACCCATTTTGCCCTTCCCCACCCCCTTTCCCCTCTGGTAACCACCAATCTGTTCTCTGTATCTATGTGTTGGTCTTTGTTTTGTTTTGTTTGTTCACTTACTACTTTTAAAAACGATTCCACATATGAGTGAAACCATGCAGTATTTGTCTTTCTCCATCTGACTTATTTCACTTAGCATAATACCCTCCGGGAAGAGAATTCTTAACCCACCGGAGAATATAGTATTTTCTAGAGTTGGGCACAGAGCCAGGAATGGTTCTCAAGAGATTAATAGAGGTAGTAACAGATCCTTGTGGTAGGATAGGAATCATGTGATGCCTTCTGTCCCCCTGCTTATGAAGGAAGTATCCCACTGCTGTTCCCCTCAGGTCAGGGCTAGTGTAGAGTTGCCTTGCTTACTCTGTTTGTGACAGCAGTAAAAGGTCACAAACAGTAAGATTACAATAGAAGCAAACAAATCATATGCTATCTTTAGCTTTGACATAAAGCATCTATATTTTGGTTCTAAAATGTGCAGCGGATTTAACATGGTGTACATTGCCATTAAAGCTGATATGTGAATTTAGCAGTGTGTTGAAAATCCTGGCAAAGGGTGAAGTGATAGACTTACATTTAGGTGGGGAAGGAACATTTGGAGTACCTTCTAGGTACCAGGCACTGATATAGTTACTTTATATATGTGAGATAGATGTTACCCTCAGTTTACTAATGGAATAATATTAAGTAACTTGACCAAATGGCACATCTAGTTTGTCACAGACTAAGTTTCAAAATTAGGTCTTCTGGCTTTAAAGCCTCTCTTTTGCTTTTTTCCCCTGCTCTTATTTTCTTTCTTTGCATGAGATATATACATTAGAAAATTGCCTGGTTTGTAGAAAGAGAAATGATTCAATTCAGCCTTATTTTGCAGGTGAGAAAATAGCTAGAGATGATGAAGTACCTTGCTTAAGGCAACATATCTAGTTAGTTTTAGAGTAGGAGTAGTATTTCTGTCTTCTGACTACTGATTCAAGTTTGTCATCTTATTCTATTTTACAAAAAATGTTTTCACATTTCTTATTTAGTGGTCTGCCATTATAAAAGAGGTCGACATATTTAAAATCCACCAGAAGCAAAAGGGGATTGATTATTATCTCTCCGTATTCTGGTGCTACTCGGGATGTACAAAGCTAATAAGACCTCATCCTTGCCCTTGATGAATTCATAGTCTAATGGGGGGAGGGAGATGGACATACAAATAGAAATGTGATGCAAAGTATCTCTTACATGTAGCAGAAGCACAGATAACTAAATCTGCTTAGAGATTTACACTCCACCTGAATGTGAAAGCTGGAAACTTTTTGGACAGAGATCAAGGTCAATATGCTTACAAAGCCATTCAACTAATACTATCTTAAATTTGTTTGGAACTTTTATATGTTCTTGAGATCTTGTTTATTATCTTGTTTCAGCACTTGATAGTTAGTAGGCTGGTATTTTAGTGTCTTCTTTACCGCTAGCTAATTTTATGACCTAAGGAAAATCATTACGCTTTCCAAGTTTAAATTTCTTCATCTATTAAGTGAGGCAGTAACTTGTTATTTCTCAAAGTTTGATTTATGACCCATCTGTTTCAGAAATACCTTGGCTGCTTATTAATGCAGATTTATGGGATCTACCCCAAAACAACTGAGTCAGTGTTTCTGTGGTTAGGCCTGAGAACCTTCATGTTAAAAGTTCCTCAAGCTTTTGATGTGTTTTAAAGGTTGAGAACACTGGGCTAGAGAACTTGTTTTTTTTCTAGATCGTACATGTTGTGATTCTTCACTGACAATATCCCTGTGATATAATTGGTGATGCTAAGAAAGAGTAAAATAGTTAAAAAAAAAAATTCTATCAAGGTAACTGAGCAAAAGTTTGAAAATTGATCTTGTCTCCAGAGCACTTTTAAGAAACCATGTTTCTTAAATCATCACAAAATATTATTCTAGCTCATGTATATAGTGATGATACTAATGTATTTCATAATTTCATAATTTATTTTCAAAGCTAAAGCTTCAGAAGGTGTTTCATCAGAGAGTCTACTTTCAGTCCCTGGACAGAAGAACGTAGACTCTTCTCCAGAAACCTCTCCTAGTATGAGCCCCATGCCACATTCTTCATCAATTGCCAACCTTCAAACTGCTAGTAAACTGATTCTGAGTTCTAGACTGGTATATAGCCAACCTCTTGATCTCCCAGTAGGAGTTGAAGTAATAAGAGCAACGCCTTCAGCAGGTAACATAACTTAAAGACCGGACAGTTGTAGCTCAGAGCAATCTTCAGTGCATAAAATGGGTGAACTCTTCTGAAATATGTGCAGAGTTGACACTGAAATAAAGATTTGTTCTCTACTAATGATACCTCTGTTTAGAAACATGTCTATTTTAGAAATAATTTCCTGTGATAAATGTAATCAGCTTGGCAGAAAATAGTGTGAACGTTTTAATGCAAGGTTTCTTGCCTACGCTGTGATTTCCTATAAATAGGAATACTGTGATAGTGAAATTGCAAAGAAAAATATGGTCATATGTGAATTATTGAAGCTTTTTTTTTTTAAATTAAGGCTTTTCATCCACATTATTGCTATTATTAAGTATGTTTGACCAAGAGTTGGCAGATACTTTGGGGGAAAAATGTAGGATACAGGATTAGAGTTTGGTTTGCCTAGAGTGATACTGACATTAGCAAGGTTGGTAAAGTAGTTTAAAGAGCAGGACTGGCATCTGTATTTTAAAATGTTCTGTCATTTGTGGAATTTGAATTGAGTTCCTCGAATAGTGTTTTTGGGGAACCAGAATTGGAGGTTCAAGACTATTCTAATTACTGGGGAATGATTTTGAGTATGAGGTTCTCTTACTCATCCCTAACACAGGTTTGGAATCAGAGTTGGAAAGTCCACATTAAGAGTTTACTCTGGGCTTTTGTGGCTGGTGCAGATTTAGGTCAGCTTTTGAATCTTTCAAAGTATTTGGAAAGTTTAGGATACACTCAAATAAGTTTATTGGAATTAATAATGATAAATAATATTTTGCAGGGACTCTGTAAAATGCTTTCAAATGTCTTGTTGGACAGTAAAACTCCAAGGGAAGTAGTAACGTGATCCCTATTATTTAGATAGAACAGGCTCGGGTGTTTAAGTGGCTTTCCCACTGTTAGGAAGGTATTGATAGAATGGAACTTGAATCCAGGCCTTCTGATCCCAATCTTAATCACTATTACCCCTCATCTTATAGTTGTTGTTTTTTTAAATTAATTTATTTAATTTATTTATTTTTGGCTGCGTTGGGTCTTCATTGCTGCGTGTGGGCTTTCTCTAGTCGTGGCGAGCGGGGTCTACTCTTTGCTGTGGTGCGCGGGCTTCTCGTTGCGGTGGCTTATCTTGTTGCGGAGCACAGGCTCTAGGCACGGGTCTTAGTAGTTGCAGCATGTGGGCTCAGTAGTTGTAGCTTGCGGGCTCTAGAGCACAGGCTCAGTAGTTGTGGCGCACGGGCTTAGTTGCTCCTCGGCATGTGGGATCTTCCAGGGCCAGGGCTCGAACCCGTGTCCCCTGCATTGGCAGGTGGACTCTCAACCACTGCGCCACCAGGGAAGTCCCTCCCCTCATGTTATAGTTGACAGTAGATGGGAAGTGTTAGTCTTTGGCAGTCAGGAATAAATATGAGGGTTCTGGTTCAGTGTTAGGAGAGCATGAATTAAACCTGGTGAAGAAGGTGAGATCTAGTGTCTGTTTAGCTGACTGAAAACATTTTGTGGTGCAGGTAGATCTAGTGTCTGGATTATTTGAGGGCCAGTTAGTGGAATTTGAAAGGCAAATTTTAATGACTATTTAAGTATTTATGATGAAAGTGATAAAAGATGTAGAATGAAAGTCCAGTGAGGCATGTGTGGTAAAGACATATAAATTACAGCAGGTGACAGGTTTATTGATTAAGCATTGACTTGTTTCATTGCTTTTGAGTTTTATTTTAATGAAATATTTGGTTTAGCAGGGGACTGCAGAGTTACTCTGAAGAAGCTCATAGTGGATTTGGATTAATCACATTCTAGAATTTGATTATTAGCATATTATTTTGTGTTTCTATTATTATGACAATCTGCTTTTTCTTTTTTAAGGCCACCTGAGTTCCTCTTCAATTTATCCAGTGTGCCTGGCACCTTATTTAGTGGTTACAACTTGTTCTGACAATAAAGTACGCTTCTGGAAATGTAGTATGGAAACCAATCTACAATGTAAAAGTGATGAGAAGGAAACCTATCATTGGAGGAGATGGCCCTTGATGAATGATGAAGGAGAAGATAACAGCAGTACAGTGAGCATTGTGGGAAGACCAGTTGCTGTTAGCTGTTCATACACGGGTCGCCTTGCAGTGGCTTACAAACAACCTATCCATCACAATGGTTTTGTTTCTAAAGAATTTTCCATGCATGTTTGCATATTTGAATGTGAATCTACAGGAGGGTCAGAATGGGTTTTAGAACAAACAATTCATCTTGATGATTTGGTCAAAGTCGGGAGTGTACTTGATTCAAGGGTCAGTGTCGACAGTAATCTCTTTGTGTACAGCAAATCAGATGCACTTTTGAGCAAGGATAGATATCTTATTCCGAATATTAAACATTTAGTACATTTGGACTGGGTATCAAAAGAAGATGGCTCCCACATTCTCACAGTAGGGGTCGGTGCTAATATCTTCATGTATGGGCGGCTTTCAGGAATTGTGACTGAGCAAATCAATAGTAAGGATGGAGTAGCTGTCATTACTTTACCACTATGTGGAAGTATCAAGCAAGGAGTTAGGTCAAGATGGGTTCTTCTTAGATCTATAGACTTAGTGTCTTCTGTTGATGGTACACCTTCACTGCCTGTTTCTCTCTCTTGGGTAAGAGATGGGATATTGGTGGTAGGAATGGATTGTGAAATGCATGTATATGCACAGTGGAAGCATGCTGTCAAATTTGGAGACATGGACGCTGATGGTCCTGATGCAGAAGAGACAGCAATACAAGATCATTCTGCCTTTAAGTCTAATACGTTGTCAAGAAAAAGTATTGTTGAGGGAGCAGCTATTGCTGATGATATTTTTTGTTCACCAACTGTAGCTCAAGATGGTGGCTTATTTGAGGCTGCACATGTACTTTCCCCTACTCTCCCGCAGTATCATCCAACCCAGCTGTTAGAATTGATGGATTTAGGGAAAGTTCGCAGGGCTAAAGCTATTCTCTCTCATTTAGTAAAATGCATTGCAGGAGAAGTTGCAATAGTTAGAGATGCTGATGCTGGAGAAGGAACTAAGCGACATCTTTCTCGAACCATTAGTGTAAGTGGCAGTACAGCAAAGGATACAGTCACCATAGGGAAAGATGGTACTCGAGATTATACTGAGATAGACTCTATTCCTCCACTACCGTTATATGCATTGCTTGCTGCCGATCAAGATACAACCTACAGAATTTCAGAAGAAAGTACAAAAATACCACGGAGCTATGAAGATCATACAGAAAGTCAACCAGAAGATCAGTATTCAGAGCTGTTCCAAATCCAGGATATAACAACAGATGATATTGACTTAGAGCCAGAAAAAAGAGAAAACAAATCAAAAGTAATAAATCTTTCTCAATATGGACCAGCTTACTTTGGCCAAGAACATGCTAGGGTACTTTCAAGTCATCTTATGCACTCAAGTCTCCCAGGCCTTACCCGTTTGGAGCAGATGTTCCTTGTAGCTTTGGCTGATACAGTGGCTACCACCAGTACTGAGCTTGATGAAAACAGAGATAAGAGTTACTCAGGTAAATAACTAAAAATTTATAAAGTTATCATTAATAGAACTGTTTGTATTTATCTATATAATGACTCACATATTAAATTGCAGTCTTTCTTTAAACCTTGCAGCGAAATGACCTCTCTAGTTGATAGTTACTATTACATAATATGATTAGTTGTAAAAGGAAAGGTGATTGGGGTAGGCTATGACTTGTGCATGTGACTTTATGTATTTGTGATATCTGTGTGCATCCTCACATGAATTTTTACCCAGAAACCTTCATATCATTTTGGACATATAGTCTTTTGTTTTTCTGAACAGATTGATTCCTATGGTTTATTTTAATTTTAATTTTAGTGATAATAATGGCCCATTTGTTAATTTTACTATTGAACCACCAGGCTTGTAAGGACCTCCTGGGCTCAACTTGTTCATCTTCGCATTTCTAGGTATAAATAATTTTTATAATTACCTAATTTTCTCCAAAAAGTCTCTTGAGAAAGAGGTTTTCATACATTTTAATGTAACATGTGTCTTGCTTAATTCATTCTGTAACCGGAAAAATTTTGGCTGCCTCCTGAAACTAGATTTCATTCTTTTTTATGCAGATAGTTGAAGGTAATGGTGTTGATTCTAAACTCAGAAGGTAATGGTGTTGATGACATTAGCAAAGGAAACCGAAAATGATTGATCATTCATTCATTCAGTAAATATTGTGGAGGAGTGAACAATTGCTATGTGCCAGGTGCTTCATGTACTTTATTGTATTTAATTATTACAACAGTCTTCTAGTAGGTAGCTACTATTATACTTAATTTTATAGATGAAGACACTGATCCTTAGGGAGATTAAGTGACACATAAGATCACATAGGTAGTAAATGGCAGAACTGGGGTTCAGATGTGGGTAAATCATTGCCTCCAAGCCTATACTCTTTTAATTATTTCACAAGATTTCCAAGTTTGAGGGAAAAAGACTGTTCCTCAAAGCTACCTGGAATATATCTCTTCATATAGGTTTATGCCTTTATAATATATCTCCAAGGTTTTCTGTAGATTAAAATAACTAGTGACCTTTAAAGGATTTTGCCTATGAGTTATTTTCTAACCATATTAATTAAAAAAAATTTGAATCGTTTTGAGGTTGTGTGCAGTTGAGCAAGATTCTCCCCAGAACAGCCTTAAGCCTTTGTTGCAAACTTAATATATGTTAGAGTTTTTACTTGAGACATTAAGAAAATAGATACATCATAATCCATGAAAAATAGTTTAAATTTTCGGATACAAAACTGTATCCTTAGTTAGGCAATATAAAAATGGTTCCTCCTGGTCACAGCGGATTTTCATTAGGTAGATAAGGCAGGAATGAATGTCTCCATTTCACAGGTAGGAAACTGAAGCTCAGAGATTAAATAGTTGCCATCTCAGTAAGTGGATTCTAAGTAAATGAATTCTTCCATTTGTTCAAGTAAGACAATTTAGAGGTATTCCTGACTCTGCTTTCTCTCCCGCCCTAATCCAGTCCATTGGCGAATGCTATTAGTTCTACTGTATGGAGACTCCAGTCATTTCTCATCACCTCTCCTGTTACCACTCTGGTCCAAGTCACGTCACATCCTGCCTAATTATTGACAAAGTCTCCTACTAAACTGTTCCGTTCTTGTTACCCTAGTCTGTTCTTCGCATAGGAACTAGTGATTATTTTAAAACAAAATCACATTAAATCTCTCCTCTGCTCAACAAACACTGTGGCTTCCCATCTCACTTTAGAACAAAAAGCCAAATCCTTCAGTGATCTACAAGGCTCTTTGTGATCTGTGCTCACTTCCATTCTACTGCATTGTCTTCCTTGCTGTCCCACAAACACACTAGGCACATTCCTGTCTCAGAGTCTTTGCGCATATTGTTTCCTCTGCACAGAATACTTGTCTTCCAGATTTAGGCGTGCCTCATTCCCTTACCTCCTCAGATTTCTGCTGAAATGTCATCTTATTGGAAAGTTCTTCCCTGGCCTCATTATATCAAATAGAACCCTCTTACCCCAGCACTCCCTTTCTCTCAGTCCTGCTTTATTTCTCTCAATAGCGTTAATTTCCACTAGACACATTACTTCTTTATTGTTTGTCTCTGTCTCCTAAGTTGTAAGCACCCTGAGAGTGGGGACTTTGCCTTATTCCCTGCCAAACCCCCAGTACCTAAACTGTGCCTTCAATGTAGCGGATGCTTACTTTGTTGAGTGAATACATGAGTGAGTGGATGGCTAAATATAGCTGATGGGAAGTAGAGGTGGAACTTTGACAATTTAAAACGTTTTATTTTCTTCAAGAAAATATTTGATTCAATACTCTTGAGTACTTCCTAAGTGGCAGTTACCAGGCTAGGCACTGTTAGTATTTTTCTGTTTCTTTTATCCAACAATGGCTATAATTTTGAGTAAACTTGCCACGCTTTCATACCTCTGCTCAACTTTTGACTAAGAGTAAATTTGTGGAATCAAGGTTAGAGTTCAGCCTTAACTTGGTAACACTAACCTGGGGGTCAAATTTGAAATCTTTGAATAATGAATCTTCTGTATTTCATTGGAGCTAACCAACCTGGAAAATATTACCTATTTAATCATATAATAAATAATTTTACTTTATTATGTAATTCCTGTTTTTAAATCTCATCTGAATTTGCACAGGAAGTATTTTAAAAAATTATACCTAACTTACTATAGCTAATATATTTTTTATTGGATTTCAAGATTTCTTTCCTTTTCATTTATTATGAGTAGCTCTAAGTACTATTATTACCTGTACTAATAGGTACTTATATTTTTCCCAATTATTTTTCATTTGGCAGTTTTATTATATAAATATGCTTTTTGTAAAGCTGTATAAATAAAGATATTGAAGTGTTCAGAAAGGAATACACTCAAAAAATATATATTTTGTGTAAATTATTATTATTAAATTTAATGTTTATTTTCTAACTTTTTACTGGTTTGTGATTTGTTGCATTCCTTTTTCCTTAAACATATTTCCTCTTTGCAGGAAGAGACACATTAGATGAGTGTGGTTTGCGGTACTTACTAGCTATGCGCTTGCACACTTGCCTTTTGACATCACTGCCTCCTTTATACCGAGTACAGCTACTTCATCAAGGTATTGTTTGAACCTTCGTGCAACTTTTATTTCGTACTGAAGTGGTTAGTATATTCATATTTGTGTATAAGCATTAGTAAGTCAACATATGCATACCTATCACTAGCCTTAAGATCTTCCTGTCACAGGAAGATAAGGTACCCACTTACCTTTTTTCTGTGTTATTTTTCAGCTGTATTCTGTGACTTTTGCTCATCTGTCTCAGTTTCTCAGACTTCAGTCACTAAAGTCATAGTAGTTTAAGTAAACTTGGTATGCCTGAGGTTGTAACCTACAGTGGCCCTGAATTTCTATGATGCCTGATACCTTTTCTTTAAAAATTATGTAAATTTTGTCCTATGCATTGTTATTTGTGTTTATTTTAATATAAGCATTATGTTCTAAGTTATTTACTTACAAGTAAAGCTGATGTTCCAGGAATATCTGCCGTATAGTAATCCAGTAGATTTGTATACTTCTAGCACATTGCCACATACCCTGATTTGCGATATATAGGTTTATATCAGCCCCCTAACTTAATAGATTAAAAAATCAAAACTGGGCTTCCCTGGTGGCGCAGTGGTTGAGAATCTGCCTGCCAATGCAGGGGACATGGGTTCGAGCCCTGGTCTGGGAGGATCCCACGTGCCGCGGAGCGGCTGGGCCCGTGAGCCACAACTACTGAGCCTGCGCGTCTGGAGCCTGTGCTCTGCAACAAGAGAGGCCACGATAGTGAGAGGCCCGCGCACTGCAATGAAGAGTGGCCCCCGCTTGCTGCAACTAGAGAAAGCCCTCGCACAGAAACAAAGACCTAACACAAGCCATAAATAAAGAAACAAATAAATAAAACTTAAAAAAAAATTTGTTTAAAAAAAAAAAAGAAAACACAGCCTCAAGTTTCTCTCCAACTCAGATCAACCTCAATTTAAAAAAAAAAAAAAAAATCAAAACTATAGAGTTTAAAGTGACCTGCCAAGATATAGGGCTATTTGTTAATAGAGAATTCCAGTGCCGTGGGCTGTGTTCCTTTTGAAACCAGCATCCTGGATACAACCCCATAAAATATGCTTTAGTACTGTAGGACCTGGAATACCAGGCTTTATAGTTTGTTACTCTTACCCACAGTACTTACCCTTTACCCTTTACCCTCAGTAAATGTTCTTTGAAAATATGATTCTAAACATATGTCATATTCTGTTGTGTTTTTAAACTATAATTCGTCTATATAGTCCTTTATTTTTTTCTAAAAATACAAATTTTGCTGGTTTTTTCCTATTTGAATTATCACTGTTAATGAATGACCTTATAACCTTGCATATAAATATTTATGTATATATCTGATTACTTCCTCATGTTTGTTTTCTAGTAGTGAAATTACTGAATCAAAGGGCTTGAAAATTCTTAACTCTTGATAAGTATTGTGACTTTCAGAAAAACCATGCTCATTTACATTCCCAGAACCAGTGTTTGATGATGCCAAAACTCAACTCATTGCAACACTTGATATTATCATTTAAAACAATTTATGCCATTTGGAATAGGTTTAAAAAATGGTATCTCAAATTTTAGTTTTAAAATTTAAAATTTTAGTTTTAAATGATGATCATATGGTACTGAATCACTTAATGACAATTGTGTACATTGCCTAGGGAGACCTAAAACACCCAAATTTCTAAAGCTTTGTCAAATTCCATTTTCCCTTTGATACAGTTAAAACATTGGAGATGAGAAAAGTGACTGCTATTGTAGGTGATGGTCTGGGGAAAAACTTTAGCTAGTAGACAAGCTAAGAAGAACAGAGATATATTGCAAAGAATAGCCTGCCATTGGTAGGCAAATAAAAATAAGTGCCTACTGGTGCCTCTGGTTTTTTTCTTCCTAATACCTTTTTTCACTTCTAGTAGTTAGATTTCCAAATAGAGTTACTGCTCTCTTAATCTTCTTTCTGAACCAAATTCCTCTGACATGCCTGTGTGTATTTTTGTTTCCTTTTAGTCATACCAAAAATGTAATCAATCAAATTTCATTTAAGGGTATAGAATATACTTTATATTGTTATTTTATATTAAAATTTTTATATCAGCAAAAGTGTGCATTTTGCATTGCCTTATAATAGCAATTTCTAAAGCAAAGTGTCAGTTTTTTTATAGTTATTTCATTCAGTGATTATTTCTTGAATCAGACAGATTTAAATAGTGAGAGAATTAATCTGCTTTTTAGGTTCTGAAAAAATACAAATTGATGTTTTTAAGTTTTGTCCATTTTCCCCCTAAATTTATAGTGACAGTTAAGGCTTGTTGCATTGATTTTGTGATATGATTTCAAACACAGTTGTATATAAATGTTAGCAATGAGGAATTTAAAAGACTTAAGATTATTATTTAAAATGGTCCTAATAGTTTTTTTAATACTTTCCAAAGGAACTGTTGGGAAGCAGTAATTGTTAGAAAAGCTTTAAACTATATGGGAAATCTATATAGTAGTTGTTAATGAAAAAAATTATATGTGGTAATATTGATAGCCTTACAGCGTTGGGAGTCCTGTGTTGTAATGTGACTATCAGACCGTCATTGACCTCAGGCATTTCTTTGTTTCCAAAGGGATTCTAATAGATGGCTGATTCGACTAGCCTGGCTTCTTTCCTGGGATCCTTGGGGTTCTTCCCAGCGGCATTCCCACTATCTAACATCACTCCTTGGTTCACTTCTCTCATGTTTCTTCTTCACCTGCTCTAAGTGGAGTAAAGTGTTATCAGTTGTTCAACTGTTAACAAACTCACTGAGGGTGTCACTAAACCCTATTTGTTGCCTCTAAATACAGCCTAGATCCCTGTCAGTCTTTTACCAGGGCATAAAAGTGTTTGCCATATGCCATCAGTAATTAGGCCGCTTTAAACTCTTTTTAACTGAGGCACCAAAGGCAGAGGAATGTGCCTCCTGACTATTCTTCCCCAGAACTCTCATCAAGTTTAAAGCTTGCTTTGAAGTGATATGTGGCTCCTTGGCCGGAGGGATGAATGGGGCAGTTTTCCATATCCAGTACTGAAGGGTATGGTCTGCAAGCAAGTGGCACTGTGAAACAACATCCACGTACATGGACCAACATATTTTGACTTGACCAGAGCTTTTACTCTTGATCAGTTTGGTGTGTGTACGTACATATGAATGGCTTGATATTCAAATATCTTTCTTTCCAGCAATTAAGTTTTAGTGTCTCTATTCTTGCAGCGAATACGTTTCAGAAAGATTTTGGTTTTGTGTATCCTGTCAGTGATCTTGTATGTAGAAGCTTATACTATAAAATCCTGAATGATGAAATCTTTTGATACTTTTTTTCAGCTTGAAAATTCTTTCCAGAATGAATAAATACATGATTATGTAAAAAATTGGTTTTGTTTTTGTTTTGATATAGTTCTGAAACTTATTATTTTGTATTTCTAATTTAGGTGTGTCTACTTGCCATTTCGCCTGGGCTTTTCATTCTGAGGCTGAGGAAGAGCTGATTAATATGATTCCGGCAATTCAGAGAGGGGACCCTCAGTGGTCTGAGTTAAGAGCTATGGGAATAGGTTGGTGGGTCAGGAATATTAACACTCTTCGAAGATGCATTGAAAAGGTAACTTTACTTCATTGGATTTTGAAGTTAAGTCTTTTCTTAAAGCATAAAAGATATTATCTTCCAGAAAACCTGTGGTGAGGGATTAGTATGTACATCTTGAGATCTTGAGAACTTCTTAAATAAAAATTTTTGGACCTTTAAAACTGAAACTTGACCTTTATAAAATGTCCAAGCAGTATATCAATTGTCTTTTGCCATATATACTAAGTATATAGTATTTATGGAACAGGAATATTTTCTGCTATCAGTTGAGGTGCATCCTAGTTTAAGAAAATACAAACTGTATGTCAGTTATGTACATTACATAGAAAAAAAAGTTCTATTTATTCATTTATTTATTTATTTATTTATTTATGCATGCTGCACTGCATGGCTTGCGGGATCATAGTTCCCCAACCAGGATGGAACCCGCACTCCCTGCAGTGGAAGCACAGAAGCGTGGAGTCTTAACCACTGAACCGCCAGGGAAGTCCCAAATCGTTCTTTTTATATAAAAGATTCTGTGCATGGCTAGGTTAATAAATACCAAACTTCCTGTGCACATTTAAAATACCATTCAACAAATTTTGATTTGTGTGCACTTGAAGAACATATCTATGGCAGCAAATGACACATACTATAAATTTCTTTTTTAACTTATTTAATTAATTTTTTTTTGGCTACATTGGGTCTTGGTTGCTGTGTGCGGGCTTTCTCCAGCTGTGGCAAGCGAGGGCTACTCTTTGTTGCGGTGCACGGGCTTCTCATTGCGGCAGCTTCTCTTGTTGCAGAGCACGGGCTGTAGGCGCTAGGGCTTCAGTAGTTGTGGCACGTGGGCTCAGTAGTTGTGGCCCATGGGCTTAGTTGCTCTGCAGCATGTGGGATTTTCCTGGACAAGGGATTGAACCTGTGTCCCCTGCATTGGCAGGCGGATTCTTAACCACTGCGCCAACAGGGAAGTCCCCTCATGCTATAAATTTTAAAATGGGTTTTTGGAATCAGTTTTCTAGTAGAAAAAAAATTGTTAAAGTTTTTTTAGTAGAAGCTGAAAATTCTTTCAGTGTTGCAGAAACTAATCGTTATTGAGCACCTTTTGTGTACCAGGTTTGGGTCTAGTTGCTTTTCATAAATTATTTCATATAATCTTCTCATCAGCTGCATGTTACCATCTTGATTTTCCACCTGATAGAACTACGACTCAGAGAGGTTGGGTAACCAGCCCAAACTCCCATCATTTAAAAGTGTTAGATTTAGTCTGTGCCCTTTCTACTCTGTCGTGATTAGGAGAGTGGGATTGTCATTGTTTTGTTTACTTTTAGGAGTCCATTGAAATTCTCAGAAGTACAATTAATGACACTACATTTGTGGAGTATGAATTCATTTCTCCCAAGAGGAATTTATTCCTCTACAGTAGTAGTTTCTAAATTTTAGTGTTTGAAGAATCACCTGGCAAACTCGTTTGAAACACACATCCCTCACTTCCACTCTCGGAAGTTTTCATTTAGTAGGTTGGAGGTGGTAGGGCTGTGGCATCTTCATCTGAATTAGCATCCTGTGATTCTGGTGTTCATGGTCCTCACATCACAGTTTGAAATGTAAGTGTAAAACTGTCATTTTCCTGCTACATGTAAGGCTGCCAATAAGATATAAGTATTTCTCTTCTCAAGATAGGCAGATGTAAGAAGGAATTTGTTGTCATACCAACCAAGAGATGTAGTTTCTGATGTACAGGGAAATTAATTGTTATAGCATATAAATTACACAGTATCTACGTTAATTTTTTTTTTTTTTTTTTGGCCACGCCACACGGCTTGTGGGATCTTAAGTTAGTTCCCAGACCAGGGATTGAACCTTTGCCCTCAGCAGTGAAAGCACCGAGTCCTAACCACTGGACCACCAGGAAGTCCCCATTAAATTTTTTTCGTATCCCAAAGCAATGGAAAAAGAGGAGGACATATTTTATCTGAAATGTTCAGATGTTGCCTACAAAGTCTCTTCAGTTTCTTGTTATTAGTGTGTTGTGTCATTATAATTGAGTATTTCTGATATATACATATGATTTATTTCCACAAGTAACTTATCTCTGAAAATTAAATCAAAAGGATACGTAAAATTTTTTCCCTTGAGATATATGTTATATTGGGTTGGCCAAAAGGTTCATTCGTTTTTTTCTGTAGGATGGCTCTAGTAGCACTTAGTTGTCTTCAACTTCATTCGAAAGAAATTTTTAGATTGTATTGTGACAGCTGTCATGTCAGCACGCATTTAAAAAAAAACTTATCAAAATTGGTGAATTTTTGTGTAGCCATTTTAATATTGAAAATAGAAGGGAAAAAGCAACACTTTTGGCATATTATGCTTTATTATTTCAAGAAAGGTAAAAACACAACTGAAACGCAAAAGAAGATTTGTGCAGTGTATGGAGAAGGCGTTGTGACTGATCAAACATGTCAAAAGTGGTTTGCGAAGTTTTGTGCTGGAGATTTCTCGAGAAGCTGGACGATGCTCCACGGTCGGGTAGACCAATTGAAGTTGATAGGGATCAAATCGAGACATTAACTGAAAACAGTCAACGTTATACCACGTGGGAGATAGCCGGCATACTCAAAATGTCCAAATCAAGCGTTGAAAATCATTTGCACCAGCTTGGTTATGTTAATTGCTTTGATGTTTGGGTTCCACGTAAGTTAAGCCAAAAACAACCTTCCTGACTGTACTTCCTCATGCAATTCTCTACTGAAAGGTACCAAAAACGTTCCGTTTCTAAAACAAATTGTGATGGGTAATGAAAAGTGGATACTGTACAATAATGTGGAACAGAAGAGATCATGGGGCAGGCGAAATGAACCACCACCAACCACACCAAAGGCCGGTCTTCATCCAAGGAAGGTGATGTTATGTATATGGTGGGATTGGAAGGGAGTCCTCTATGATGAGGTCCTTCTGGAAAACCAAACTATTAATCCCAACAAGTACTGCTCCCAATTAGACCAACTGAAAGCAGCACTTGACAAAAAGCATCCGGAATTAGTCAACAGAAAACACATAATCTTCCATCAGGATAACGTAAGACCACATGTTTCTTTGATGACCAGGCAAAAACTGTTACCGCTTGGCTGGGAAATTCTGATTGATCTGCTGTATTCATCAGACATTGCACCTTCAGATTTCCGTGTATTTTGGTCTTTACAAAGTTCTCTTAATGGAAGAAATTTCCATTCCCTGGAAGACTCTAAAAGGCACCTGGAACAGTTCTTTGCTCAAAAAGATAAAAAGTTTTGGGAAGATGGAATTATGAAGTTGCTTGAAAACTGGCAGAAGGTAGTGGAACAAAATGGTGAATACGTTGTTCAATAAAGTTCTTGGTGAAAATGAAAGATGCATATTTTATTTTTACTTAAAAACCAAAGGAACTTTTTGGCCAGTCCAAAAACTCATTAGCTGAAGATGAATAAAAATTCTTATAAAAATTATTAAACATTGAAGTACTAAGCTAAATGATTGAAGGCAGAGAAAATACTGAAAAAGGGGAAGAGGAATAAAAGCGTTTTTGTGATGTGATTTTAGGTGTCTTTCCCCCTCTTTACCATGCCTTGGTAGCTTCCTGCTCTACCATCAGTCAGTGTTCATTAATAAAACATCCATTGTTTTTTATCGTTATGCCTCTCAACTTAGTTATTTGCAGAGGTTATATCAGTATCTTTGAGAAATATGTGGTCTGTATGGTACTGTATTCAAAACCATATGATTATGTACAACAATGTTACTGGCTTAATAATTTTTAAACTTACATTGAGTTGATTGGTTCTTTATAAATTCAGCAACTTTGGTCATATGGCTCAAAGGAGGTTATCAGTTATGGTACAAGGGGAATTATGTATTCATTAAGGCTTTTTCACATGGAATTTCTAAGACCTAAAATTTGAAAGCCCTTCAAAATAATGGAGCTTCAACCACCTGTATTTTAATTACATGCCAGAAAGAATGTGTCAGTCCTTCAGAACTGTCAGAATTTGATTGAAAAATACTGGAGGGCTTCCCTGGTGGCGCAGTGGTTAAGAATCTGCCTGCCAATGCAGGGGACACGGGTTCGAGCCCTGGTCTGGGAAGATCCCACATGCCGCTGAGCAACTAGGCCCATGAGCCACAACTACTGAGCCTGTGCGTCTGGAGCCTGTGCCCCGCAATAAGAGAGGCCGCGACAGTGAAAGGCCCGCACACCGCGATGAAGAGCGGCCCCTGCTTGCCGCAACTAGAGAAAGCCCTCGCACAGAAACGAAGACCCAACACAGCCAAAAATAAATAAATTAATTAATTAATTTAAAAAAAAAGAAAATACTGGAAAATTATGTTTAAAGAAAAAAAACTAAAACATTTATTTTTGTCTGTATTTTTAAAAATGTGTGTATGCATGTGTGTGAGTATAATTGATATTTATTTACAGTTGTCTGTATCAATATTAGTTGAGAGAGCTTTAAATTGTGAAATCACATATACGTACCATAGAAGTCAGCATTTTAACTTTTACAAAACATTAAGAAATTTAGGGCTTCCCAGGTGGCGCAGTGGTTGAGAATCCAACTGCCAGTGCGGGGCACACGGGTTCGAGCCCTGGTCTGGGAGGATCCCACATGCCGCGGAGCGGCTGGGCCCGTGAGCCACAATTGCTGAGCCTGCGCGTCTGGAGCCCGTGCTCCACAACAAGAGAGGCCGCGACGGTGAGAGGCCCGCGCACCGCGATGAAGAGTGGCCCCCGCTCGCCGCAACTAGAGAAAGCCCTCACACAGAAACAAAGACCCAACACAGCCATAAATAAATGAATAAAAATTTAAAAAAAAAAAAACAATAAGAAATTTAATATGTCTAATTTTCGAGAAAAGTTCTCACTGGGAATTCCCTGGTGGTCCATGGTTAGGACTCTGTGCTTCCACTGCTGGGGGCCCAGTTTCGATTCCTGGTTGGGGAACTAACTTCCTGCAATCTGCGCAGCGCGGCCAGAAAAAAAAAAAAGAAAAGAAAAGGTCTCACCTATCAAATATTCTGCATTCTTTATTGTTTCCTATGTTAGACAGTTTTATTACTACCTGGGTTCTAATCCCTTTTACACCCCTTACTTACTCTGTGACTTTAGGCAATTCAGTTAACCTCTTTGTGTCTCAGTCGCCTCATGTGTAAAATGGGCATAATAATAGTACCTCTTGGATCATGGTGATTCAGTAAGATAAGTGAAAGGTGTCTAGTACATGGTAAGTAGTCAGTAAATACTAGTTGCTGTTATTATTTTTATTGTAATTACTGGTATACAAAGGGTTGTTTCTAGGAGCGTGTATTATAAGCTACTGGCAATTGTGGATGGAATAGCTCTTCCCATCTGCATAGTTTCTGTCAGCCATGGAAGTAGTAGGGAAGCATTAATTGTTGTAATTTGTTTATCAACTAGTTAATTCAGTATAATTTTTTATTGACTGTTTAGGTTGCCAAAGCTTCTTTTCAAAGGAACAATGATGCCTTGGATGCTGCATTATTCTACCTTTCAATGAAGAAGAAAGCAGTAGTGTGGGGTTTGTTTAGGTAAATTTCCTCAACCCTTATACGGTTTAATGGAATGAAGATTGTGCTGTGACTCAGAAACATAATGCTTTTGAAAGTACTTAGATAAATCAGTTTCCTTTTTTGTGCCTTGATTCCTTTATCTGCAAAACAAATAGGCAGAATATCATTTGAACTTAACCTAAAGAGTGGGATAGTGTTAAAAATAAGTTGATAAAAGCACTTTGGAAAGTAAAGAGTGCACTTGCTTCCTATTCATGTATACATAAGGTATTTTGAGTTTTCTCCTTATTAGAAGAAATGAAGAGAAGCTTAATAACAAATACCTACCACTAAAGTTGTTATTGTTCTTCTTTTAGATGGATGTTTGAGGTTTTCATTTTCTATTTTCATATATTCTGTAAAGGATTAAAACTATTTTAAATATGGTTCAACCACTGATGTTTGTGCTCTGGTTCCTAGGTCACAGCACGATGAAAAAATGACAACATTTTTCAGCCACAACTTTAATGAAGATAGATGGCGTAAAGCCGCTTTGAAAAACGCTTTCTCTTTACTTGGAAAACAACGCTTTGAACAATCTGCTGCTTTTTTCTTGTTAGCTGGTTCATTGAAAGATGCCATTGAGGTATAACTAAGAAAACATGCTATGAATTACCTGTAAGAGCTTGAAAACCTGGGAAGATCATGGAGGAGACTGTAATGTTTGGTCATATGTTTGTAAGGATAGAGGGTAGAGAATAACTACAGAGATTACTAACTTAAATAGTGGCACAATGATAATGGAATAATAAATAAATACATGTAGAAACATAAAAATTTTATATAGAGAATATTGCATTTCAAGATAAGTATATGTCTTTCAAGTATAAGTGTATGGAAAAAATGGTTTATGAATATCTTTTTCCTGACCATCTTGTGATTCTGAACTATTTAAGTACGTATCGGTCACAATCTCCTTACTTCGTGTAGACAGGCAGATATTTTACGTTCTTTTTCTTCTAAATGAAATTCATAGATAAGGAACTGAGATTGCAGTTTATACTGTTTTGAAATGTAGTCTCAGATATTGGAAGGTGAATGGGAAGAGGTAAAACTTCGCATTTTTTGGTACACAATCTTGGTAGCTGATTAAGAGAGTAATTACACATATTTCTGTTTGTTTATGAGATATTCCTTTTAGGATGCCTATTATTATAATGAATAATCCAAACAGGTGAAGGAAAAACATAATCGGAAATAATACATCATAGAAAAAATAGGAAATATCCAACAAAGTGAAAGTACTTTATGTTTAGAATTAGTCATATTTTCAAAATTATCTCAGATGTATGATTTTTTAAAGTAACAAATATTTATAATTTTGAAATGGGAAGCTTAGCCTAGAAGATACTCAGGCAAAGAAGAGAAATGTTGATTGAGTGAGAGATGCTCATGTTGCCTGAATGACCTAAGATTCTCAGATGAGTAGCTACTTTAGAATATAAACTCAGAGAGAGTAAGAATAGAGTATGTGGCTTTATTTCTTAAGTTATTTGCTATGTAAGTAGAAGATTCTTTTAAAATAGTAATAATTATGTTTATATGGAAATATATTTGGAAATTAAGAGGAACTGATGTATATAAATTCAGATGTCATAAGTGGTATTTAATTTAAAGATGAATGTTATTTGAATTGATCTGAGATGGTGTTGATATACTTCGTTTTATGCATTTTTATAAATGATCTTTCTAGGCTGGAAGCTACTAAGTTCTAGTTTCTTAATCTTCCTGCTATTCCTTAATCTCCTTTCAAGCAAGTATTTAACTACCCTTCACTGTCTCAACCTCTGGACCTCTTCCCTCCACTGTGAGAATATAAATAGTGGATAACTTCAGGATATCAGTGGGATATTTCATATCTCTAAATAATTATCATTAAATAAGTATTTCTTAATATTTAAATTTATAGGTATGTCTTGAAAAAATGGAAGATATCCAGCTAGCCATGGTAATTGCCCGTTTATATGAATCTGATTTTGAGACTTCATCCACTTATCTATCCATCCTAAATCAGAAGATTTTGGGTTGCCAAAAGGATGCCTCAGGATTCGATTGCAAAAGATTACATCCTGATCCTTTCTTACGCAGTCTTGCCTACTGGGTAATGAAAGATTATGCCCGAGCCTTGGACACGTTATTGGAACAAACACCAAAGGAGGATGATGAACATCAAGGTAGAACATTTTGTGGATTTCTCTTTTTCTTTTTTAAAAGAAGACAGTTTCTGAACTGATGTTCACTTAGATAATACACACACACATACACACACACACACAAAACCGATCATTACCAGATTTACTTTTCAACTTTGAGAAATTAGTATCAAAATTTCTCGTGTGGCTAAAGGTTTAGTCACTTACTATCTATAATTGAATCTAGCATTTTGTTATCATAATTTGAGTAGTAAAAGAAGACTTCACACACATTTTTACTCTCATAGCTATATATCAAGGCATATAAGATTACCATACTATTCTAATTTCATATATATTAGACTGAAGCATACAGAATGTTTCCACATTACACAGGTCTTTCCATGTATCATAATAGCCGGTTTTCTAAAAAAGTGTAAATTTTGGCTGTTACACATATTGGTTTAGTGTATGGGCCTACAAAAACTTTATTCTTGTGTGGCAAACTTTCTTTACTCTTAGTTATCCCAAATAATTTAGATTTTTAAAAGCATTAGGAAGGTATCTAGCAGCATTGTTTGCAATAATTTTAAAAATGGAACATTTTAAGTATTCATCAATAGAATAGTTAAATAAATTATAATATATCCATACTATAGAAACAGTGTGCTATTAAAAATGGGGTAGAGTGATGTGTTAATATGTACTGTATTATTAAGTGAAAAAGTAAGATATAGAACAATATGGTTCTTGTTGCACTTTATGTATATATGTCGTACATATACACACGTGTGTGCACACACATACTGTGTCTGGTTCCCACTCCCTCTCCATTTTTTGTTTTTTGGAACAGATCACAAGAAACTGCCAGCACTGGTTATCTTTTGGGAATAAGAGTGGGGAGATACAAGCTTTTACTTTTCATTTTGTACTTTCCATAGTTATAATTTTCTAGCCTTTTATTATTACATATTATTTTTAAACACTAAAAGAGCTTACATGAATAAAGAGATTCAGGCTCAATTTTTACTTTCTTCTTTACGAAAAAGAAATATAATATTTTAATACAGTAGTCCCCCCTTATCCACAGGGATTATATTCCAAGACTCCCAGTGGATGACTGAAATTGTGGATAGTACCAAATCCTATATAAACTATGTTTTTTTAATATATATATATGATAAAGTTTAATTTATAAATTAGGCACAGTAAGGGATTAACTAACAACAGTGACTAATAATAAAATAAAATAGAACAATTATAACAATATACTGTAATGAAGGATGTGGTTTCTCTCACTCAGAATCTTATCATACAAATTTATTGCCTTTTCCATCTTAACTAAGCACTTACCATGCACTGTGCCCATAACTTTTGCAGTTTGAGGTGTGACAGAAAAACTAGCATGAGTTTCTTTTTCCTGCTCCACAATTTCATGGACAGAAGATTCATTCTGACCATAGATCTTAGTACCCTCAGCATACAAATTTTTTACTTTCCTTATTAAATAGAGAACTTTCAAATGTTCACTTAAAGGAAGTGCTTACGGCTTCTCTTTGGCATAGATGAACTGCCAGCATCACTGCTCTTGCACTTGGGGCCGTTATTAAGTATTATAAAATGAGGGTGAGTTGAACACACGCACTGTAGTGCCATGACAGTGGATCTGATACTCCAGGTGGCTACTAAATGACTAATGGGTGGGATACTCTGGACAGGATGGAGCGAGATTCTTGTCATGCTACTCAGAACCACTCGCAATTTAAAACGTATGAATTGTTTTCTTCTGAAATTTTCCATTTAATATTTTTGGACCTCAGTTGACCTCAGGGTAACTGAATCCATGGAAAGCAAAACTGCAGATAAGGAGGGGCTACTGTAAATATTTTTAAATTTTTTTAAAGGAAAGGAAATAAAACCTTTAGAAGAAAAATAAATATCTGAGCTACCCAGGTAATTTTAATAGAATGTACACATTTTTACAGAAGGAAGATTCTGTTTATTTCTTAATGTTTTCCAGGTTAACTTTTAAAAGGTTGTTACTGGGGAAATTGTTATGTATGCCTAAAAGAGTGAATGATATAATGAAAGTCTGTGGCTCTATCATCCAGTTTCAGTAGTTATCAACTCATAACCAACCTCGTGTCATACATGTACATTCCCATCCTTTCCACACCCTCCCATTCTCAATACTGTATAGATTCATTTTGAAGCAAACCCAACAGATCATTTCATCTGTGAATATTGCAACATGCATCTCTAAAAAATAAGGACTCTTTAAAAAACAATAACACATGTCATTGTTATAACACATACCAATTTTATTAGTAATTAAATACTCAGTGTTCATATTTCCCTGGTTCTCTCATAAAATCTTATACAGTTGATTTGTTTGAATCAAGATCCAAATGATGCCTATATATTGTGATTGGCTGAGGTGCCTCTTATGTCTGTTTTGATCCATATTTAGTTACCCCTCTCCCCCTCCCCCAGTTTATTTGTTAAAGAAGTCGGATTGTTTGTCCTGTAGTTTCTTGAGTTTTGGATTTTGCTGGTTGTGTCCCTGATGTTTCACTTAATGTTTTTTCCCCCTGTGTTCTCTGTATTTCCTGTAAGTTGGTAATTAAGATTTTAGAGGCTTTTATCAGATTTTTTGGCAGAAATATTTCATAGTTGGGTGGAGTACTTCCACCAGGGAACTCATAATGTTAGCTTATTTTGCTTTTTGAGGAATTAACAGCTATCAATGACTGCTGCCCACATCCCTTCTTTCATTAGTGTTTGTAAACTGATAATATTCTAAATACATCATTTTATTTTTCCTTTATGAGCTGCAATGCTTCTCTAGAGTACAATCTCCCTTGGCAATGGTTTGATTACTCTGAATTCCAGTAGTATGCATAGTAAAGGGAACATAAATGTTTGATTCTTCCTCTTTTTTTTTTTTTTGTAATGTCTGAAACATTTATATTAACATATTTCCATACAAATAACCCAATGAAAGTTTAGTATTAGTTGTTTTGTTTGTTTTTTTATACTGCAGGTTCTTATTAGGCATCAGTTTTATACACATCAGTGTATACGTGTCAATCCCAATCGCCCAATTCAGCACACCACCATCCCCACCTCACCGCAGTTTTCCCCCCTTGGTGTCCATATGTCCATTCTCTACATCTGCGTCTCAACTTCTGCCCTGCAAACTGGCTCATCTGTACCATTTTTCTAGGTTCCACATACATGCATTAATATACGATATTTGTTTTTCTCTTTCTGACTTACTTCACTCTGTATGACAGTCTCTAGATCCATCCACGTCTCAACAAATGACTCAATTTCGTTCCTTTTTATGGCTGAGTAATATTCCATTGTATATATGTACCACAACTTCTTTATCCATTCGTCTGTTGATGGGCATTTAGGTTGCTTCCATGACCTGGCTATTGTAAATAGTGCTGCAATGAACATTCGGGTGCACGTGTCCTTTTGAATTACGGTTTTCTCTGGGTATATGCCCAGTAGTGGGATTGCTGGGTCATATGGTAATTCTATTTTTAGTTTTTTAAGGAACCTCCATATTGTTCTCCATAGTGGCTGTATCAATTTACATTCCCACCAACAGTGCAAGAGGGTTCCCTTTTCTCCACACCCTCTCCAGCATTTGTTGTTTGTGGATTTTCTGATGATGCCCATTCTAACAGGAGTGAGGTGATACCTCATTGTAGTTTTGATTTGCATTTCTCTAATAATTAGTGATGTTGAGCATCTTTTCATGTGCTTCGTGGCCGTCTGTATGTCTTCTTTGGAGAAATGTCTATTTAGGTCTTCTGCCCATTTTTGGATTGGGGTGTTTGTTTCTTTGATATTGAGCTGAATGAGCTGTTTATAGATTTTGGAGATTAATCCTTTGTCCGTTGATTCATTTGCAAATATTTTCTCCCATTCTGAGGGTTGTCTTTTCGTCTTGTTTATGGTTTCCTTTGCTGTGCAAAAGCTTTGAAGTTTCATTAGGTCCCACTTGTTTATTTTTGTTTTTATTTCCATTACTCTAGGAGGTGGATCAAAAAAGATCTTGCTGTGATTTATGTCAAAGAGTGTTCTTCCTATGTTTTCCTCTAAGAGTTTTATAGTGTCCAGTCTTATATTTAGGTCTCTAATCCATTTTGAGTTTATTTTTGTGTATGGTGTTAGGGAGTATTCTAATTTCATTCTTTTACATGTAGCTGTCCAGTTTTCCCAGCACCACTTATTGAAGAGACTGTCTTTTCTCCATTGTATATCTTTGCCTCCTTTGTCATAGATTAGTTGACCATAGGTGCGTGGGTTAATCTCTGGGCTTTCTATCTTGTTCCATTGATCTATGTTTCTGTTTTGGTGCCAGTACCATATTGTCTTGATTACTGTAGCTTTGTAGTATAGTCTGAAGTCAGGGAGTCTGATTCCTCCAGCTCCATTTTTTTGCCTCAAAACTGCTTTGGCTATTCGGGGTCTTTTGTGTCTCCATACAAATTTTAAGATGATTTGTTCTAGCTCCGTAAAAAATGCCATTGGTAATTTGATAGGGATTGCATTGAATCTGTAGATTGCTTTGGGTAGTATACTCATTTTCACAATGTTGATTCTTCCAATCCAAGAACATGGTATATCTCTCCATCTATTTGTATCATCTTTAATTTCTTTCATCAGTGTCTTATAGTTTTCTGCATACAGGTCTTTTGTCTCCCTAGGTAGGTTTATTCCTAGGTATTTTATTCTTTTTGTTGCAATGGTAAATGGGAGTGTTTCCATAATTTCTCTTTCAGATTTTTCATCATTAGTGTATAGGAATGCAAGAGATTTCTGTGCATTAATTTTGTAACCTGCAACTTTACCATATTCATTAATTAGCTCTAGCAGTTTTCTGGTGGCAGTTTTAGGATTCTCTATGTATAGTATCATGTCATCCGCAAACAGTGACAGTTTTACTTCTTCTTTTCCAATTTGTATTCCTTTTATTTCTTTTTCTTCTCTGATTGCCGTGGCTAGGACTTCCAGAACTATGTTGAATAATAGTGGTGAGAGTGGACATCCTTGTCTCGTTCCTGATCTTAGAGGAAATGCTTTCAGTTTTTCACCATTGAGAATGATGTTTGCTGTGGGTTTGTCATATATGGCCTTTATTATGTTGAGGTAGGTTCCCTCTATGCCCACTTTCTGGAGAGTTTTTATCAGAAATGGGTGTTGAATTTTGTCAAAAGCTTTTTCTGCATCTATTGAGATGATCATATGGTTTTTATTCTTCAATTTGTTAATATGGTGTATCACATTGATTGATTTGCGTATATTGAAGAATCCTTGCATCCCTGGGATAAATCCCACTTGATCGTGGTGTATGATCCTTTCAATGTGTTGTTCGATTCTGTTTGCTAGTATTTTGTTGAGGATTTTTGCATCTATATTCATCAGTGATATTGGTCTGTAATTTTCTTTTTTTGTAGTGCCTTTGTCTGGTTTTGGTATCAGGGTGATGGTGGCCTCATAGAATGAGTTTGGGAGTGTTCCTTCTTCTGCAATTTTTTGGAAGAGTTTGAGAAGGATGGGTGTTAGCTCTTCTCTAAATGTTTGATAGAATTCACCTGTGAAGCCATCTGGTCCTGGACTTTTGTTTGTTGGAAGATTTTTAATCACAGTTTCAATTTCATTACTTGTGATTGGTCTGTTCATATTTTCTGTTTCTTCCTGATTCAGTCTTGGAAGGTTATACCTTTCTAAGAATTTGTCCATTTCTTCCAGGTTGTCCATTTTATTGGCATAAAGTTGCTTGTAGTAGTCTCTTAGGATGTTTTGTATTTCTGCAGTGTCTGTTGTAACTTCTCCTTTTTCATTTCTGATTTTATTGATTTGAGTCCTCTCCCTCTTTTTCTTGATGAGTCTGGCTAATGGCTTATCAATTTTGTTTATCTTCTCAAAGAACCAACTTATAGTTTTATTGATCTTTGCTATTGTTTTCTTTGTTTCTATTTCATTTATTTCTGCTCTGATCTTTATGATTTCTTTCCTTCTGCTAACTTTGGGTTTTGTTTGTTCTTCTTTCTCTAGTTTCTTTAGGTGTAAGGTTAGATTGTTTACTTGAGATTTTTCTTGTTTCTTTAGGTAGGCTTGTATAGCTATAAACTTCCCTCTTAGAACCGCTTTTGCTGCATCCCATAGGTTTTGGGTCGTCGTGTTTTCATTGTCATTTGTCTCTAGGTATTTTTTGATTTCCTGTTTGATTTCTTCAGTGATCTCTTGGTTATTTAGTAACGTATTGTTTAGCCTCCATGTGTTTGTCTTTTTTACGTTTTTTTCCCTGTAATTCATTTCTAATCTCATAGCGTTGTGGTCAGAAAAGATGCTTGATATGATTTCAATTTTCTTAAATTTACTGAGGCTTGATTTGTGACCCAAGATGTGATCTATCCTGGAGAATGTTCCGTGCGCACTTGAGAAGAACGTGTAATCTGCCGTTTTTGGATGGAATGTCCTATATATATCAATTAAATCTATCTGGTCTATTGTGTCATTTAAAGCTTCTGTTTCCTTATTTATTTTCATTTTGGATGATCTGTCCATTGGTGTAAGTGAGGTGTTAAAGTCCCCCACTATTATTGTGTTACTGTCGATTTCCTCTTTTATAGCTGTTAGCAGTTGCCTTATGTATTGAGGTGCTCCTATGTTGGGTGCATATATATTTATAATTGTTATATCTTCTTCTTGGATTGATCCCTGGATCATTATGTAGTGTCCTTCCTTGTCTCTTGTAACATTCTTTATTTTAAAGTCTATTTTATCTGATATGAGTATAGCTACTCCAGCTTTCTTTTGATTTCCATTTGCATGGAATATCTTTTTCCATCCCCTCACTTTCAGTCTGTATGTGTCCCTAGGTCTGAAGTGGGTCTCTTGTAGACAGCATATATATGGGTCTTGTTTTTGTATCCATTCAGCCAGTCTATGTCTTTTGGTTGGGGCATTTAATCCATTCACATTTAAGGTAATTATCGATATGTATGTTCCTATAACCATTTTCTTAATTGTTTTGGGTTTGTTTTTGTAGGTCCTTTTCTTCTCTTGTGTTTCCCACTTAGAGAAGTTCCTTTAGCATTTGTTGTAGAGCTGGTTTGGTGGTGCTGAATTCTCTTAGCTTTTGCTTGTCTGTAAAGCTTTTGATTTCTCCATCGAATCTGAATGAGATCCTTGCCGGGTAGAGTAATCTTGGTTGTAGGTTCTTCCCTTTCATCACTTGAAGTATATCATGCCACTCCCTTCTGGCTTGCAGAGTTTCTGCTGAGAAATCAGCTGTTAACCTTATGGGAGTTCCCTTGTATGTTATTTGTCGTTTTTCCCTTGCTGCTTTCAGTAATTTTTCTTTGTCTTTAATTTTTGCCACTTTGATTACTATGTGTCTCGACGTGTTTCTCCTTGGGTTTATTCTGTATGGGACTCTCTGCGCTTCCTGGACTTGGGCGGCTATTTCCTTTCCCATGTTAGGGAAGTTTTCGACTATAATCTCTTCAAATATTTTCTCTGGTCCTTTCTCTCTCTCTTCTCCTTCTGGGACCCCTATAATGCGAATGTTGTTGCGTTTAATGTTGTCCCAGAGGTCTCTTAGGCTGTCTTCATTTCTTTTCATTCTTTTTTCTTTAGTCTGTTCTGCAGCAGTGAATTCCACCATTCTGTCTTCCAGGTCACTTATCCGTTCTTCTGCCTCAGTTATTCTGCTATTGATTCCTTCTAGTGTAGTTTTCATTTCAGTTATTGTATTGGTCATCTCTGTTTGTTTGTTCTTTAATTCTTCTAGGTCTTTGTTAATCATTTCTTGCATCTTCTCAATCTTTGCCTCCATTCTTATTCCGAGGTCCTGGATCATCTTCACTATCATTATTCTGAATTCTTTTTCTGGAAGGTTGCCTATCTCCACTTCATTTAGTTGTTTTTCTGGGGTTTTTTCTTGTTCCTTCATCTGGTACATAGCCCTCTGCCTTTTCATCTTCTCTGTCTTTCTGTAACTGTGGTTTTTGGACCACAGGCTGCAGGATTGTAGTTTTTCTTGCTTCTGTTGTCTTCCCTCTGGTGGTTGAGGCTATCTAAGAGGCTTGATGGGAGGCTCTGATGGTGGGTAGAGCTGACTGTTGCTGTGACGGTCAGAGCTCAGTATCTTCCTCTTTTTATTTACCAATTTTCAAAATAATAGGTTGGTTCCCTAGCATCCTACAAAGGTGACCAATTAGCTTTTAGTTTTTAAGGTTTTTTTTGTTTTTTTAAAAAAATAAATTTATTTATTTATTTATTTTTGGCTGTGTTGGGTCTTCGTTGCTGTGTTGGGTCTTCGTTGCTGTGTGCAGGCTTTCTCTAGTTGCGGCGAGCAGGAGCTACTCTTTAATTGCAGTGTGCAAGCTTCTCATTGCGGTGGCTTCTCTTGTTGCGGAGCATGGGCTCTAGGCGCACGGGCTTCAGTAGTTGTGGCTTGCGGGCTCTAGAGCGCAGGCTCAGTAGTTGTGGCGCACGGGCTTAGTTGCTCCGCGGCGTTGTTCTGCGGGATCTTCCCAGACCAGGGCTTGAACCCGTGTCCCCTGCACTGGCAGGCGGATTCTTAACTGCTGTGCCACCAGGGAAGCCCTTTTAAGGTTATTTTGAGCTCATAGATTTAGATAGATTTGTGTTTTAATCCATTGCAGGTTATTAGTATGGATGCTCAGATTATCTCATTTTAAACCAATCGGAGCCTCTTTAAGTTCTTGAATGCCTTTGACATTATTCTTTGATAGCTTATGGCAAGATGTTTCAGACTTATCTTATGCATCTCCTGCCCAAGACCTGGAAATGGCCATTCCTCCAAAGAATCCTGGTTCCTGTTAGTTGGGAGTAACATTTAGAGACCACAGCCTGGGCACAGGGATTCTCACTGCTAGTGGTTTGGTCATTGTTTCTAGGCCATTTCAGTGAATGAAGGTAGGAAATTCCACTGCCCCCCCACCCCTCCACCCGGGATACATGTGTTCACATGTATCACATTTCTAATTCAGATATGGAGTATAGGGTTCTTTCTTCTGAGATTTCAAATTTGTGTCTTATAATGAAAAGCTTGGATTCTTATGACATTAACATAGTTACTTGCTGTTTTATATACATATAATAGTTTCAGAATAATGATGTAGATATTTTCATAACAACATGGTTACTGAGAAGAGTTTAAGCTTTTTTTTTCAGTTCTTTTTTTTTTTAACATCTTTACTGGAGTATAATTGCTTTACAGTGGTGTGTTAATTTCTGCTTTATAACAAAGTGAATCAGCTATACATATACATATATCCCCATATCCCCTCCCTCTTGTGTCTCCCTCCCACCCTCCCTATCCCACCCCTCTAGGTGGTCACAAAGCACCGAGCTGCTCTCCCTGTGCTATGCAGCTGCTTCCCACTAGCTAGCTATTTTACATTTGGCAGTGTATATATGTCCATGCCACTCTCTCACTTCCTCCCAGCTTACCCTTCCCCCTACCCGTGTCCTCAAGTCCATTCTCTACATCTTTATTCCTGTCCTGCCCCTAGGTTTTTCAGAACCTTTTTTTTTTTTTTAGATTCCATATATATGTGTTAGCATACGGTATTTGTTTTTCTCTTTCTGACTTACTTCACTCTGTATGACAGACTCTAGGTCCATCCACCTCACTACAAATAACTCAATATCGTTTCTTTTTATGGCTGAGTAATGTTCCATTGTATATATGTGCCACATCTTCTTTATCCATTCATCTGTCGATGGGCACTTAGGTTGCTTCCATGTCCTGCGTATTGTAAATAGAGCTGCAATGAACATTTTGGTACATAACTCTTTTTGAATTATGGTTTTCTCAGGGTATATGCCCAGTAGTGGGATTGCTGGGTCGTATGGTAGTTCTATTTTAAGGTTTTTAAGGAACCTCCATACTGTTCTCCATAGTGGCTGTATCAATTTACATTCCCACTAACAAGGCAAGAGGGTTCCCTTTTCTCCACACCCTCTCCAGCATTTATTATTTGTAGATTTTTTGATGATGGCCATCCTGACTGGTTTGAGATGATATCTCACTGTAGTTTTGATTTGCATTTCTCTAATGATTAATGATGTTGAGCATTCTTTCATGTGTTTGTTGGCAATCTGTATATCTTTTTTGGAGAAATGTGTATTTAGGTCTTCTGCCCATTTTTGGATTGGGTTGTTTGTTGTTTTGATATTGAGCTGCATGAGCTGCCTGTAAACTTTGGAGATTAATCCTTTGTCAGTTGCTTCATTTGAAAATATTTTCTGCCATTCTGAGGGTTGTCTTTTCGTCTTATTTATGGTTTCCTTTGCTGTGCAAAAGCTTTTAACTTTCATTAGGTCCCATTTGTTTATTTTTGTTTTTATTTCCATTTCTTTAGGAGGTGGGTCAAAAAGGATCTTGTTGTGATTGATGTCATAGAGTGTTCTGCCTATGTTTTCCTCTAAGAGTTTGATAGTGTCTGGTTTTATATTTAGGTCTTTAATCCATTTTGAGTTTACTTTTGTGTATGGTGTTAGGGAGTGTCCTAATTTCATTCTTTTACATGTAGCTGTCCAGTTTCCCAAGCAGCACTTATTGAAGAGGCTGTCTTTTCTCCATTGTATATTCTTGCCTCCTTTATCAAAGATAAGGTGACCATATATGCGTGGGTTTATCTCTGGGCTTTCTATCCTGTTCCATTGATGTATATTTCTGTTTTTGTGCCAGTACCGTACAGTCTTGATTACTGTAGCTTTGTAGTATAGTCTGAAGTCAGGGAGCCTGATTCCTCCAGCTCCGTTTTTCCTTCTCAAGTTTGCTTTGGCTATTCAGGGTCTTTTGTGTTTCCATACAAATTGTGAAATTTTTTGTTCTAGTTCTGTGAAAAATGCCAGTGGTAGTTTGATAGGGATTGCACTGAATCTGTAGATTGCTTTGGGTAGTATAATCATTTTCACAGTGTTGATTCTTCCAATCCAGGATCATGGTATATCTCTCCATCTATTTGTATCATCTTTAATTTCTTTCATTAGTGTCTTATAATTTTCTGCATACAGGTCTTTTGTCTCCTTAGGTAGGTTTATTCCTAGATATTTTATTCTTTTTGTTGCAATGGTAAATGGGAGTGTTTTCTTAATTTCACTTTCAGATTTTTCATCATTAGTGTACAGGAATGCAAGAGATTTCTGTGCATTAATTTTGTATCCTGATACTTTACCAAATTCATTGATTAGCTCTAGTAGTTTTCTGGTAGCATCTTTAGGATTCTCTATGTATAGTATCATGTCATCTGCAAACAGTGACAGCTTTACATCTTCTTTTCTGATTTGGATTCCTTTTATTTCTTTTTCTTCTCTGATTGCTGTGGCTAAAACTTCCAAAACTATGTTGAATAATAGTGGTGAGAGTGGGCAACCTTGTCTTGTTCCTGATCTTAGTGGAAATGGTTTCAGTTTTTCACCATTGAGGACGATGTTGGCTGTGGGTTTGTCATATATGGCCTTTATTATGTTGAGGAAAGTTCCCTCTATGCCTACTTTCTGCAGGCCTTTTATCATAAATGGGTGTTGAATTTTGTTGAAAGCTTTCTCTGCATCTATTGAGATGATCATATGGTTTTTCTCCTTCAATTTGTTAATATGGTGTATCACATTGATTGATGTGCGTATATTGAAGAATCCTTGCATTCCTGGGATAAACCCCACTTGATCATGGTGTATGATCCTTTTAATGTGCTGTTGGATTCTGTTTGCTAGTATTTTGTTGAGGATTTTTGCATCTATATTCATCAGTGATATTGGTCTGTAATTTTCTTTCTTTGTGACATCTTTGTCTGGTTTTGGTATCAGGGTGATGGTGGACTCGTAGAATGAGTTTGGGAGTGTTCCTCCCTCTGCAATATTTTGGAAGAGTTTGAGAAGGATAGGTGTTAGCTCTTCTCTAAATGTTTGATAGAATTCGCCTGTGAAGCCATCTGGCTCTGGGCTTTTGTTTGTTGGAAGATTTTTAATCACAGTTTCGATTTCAGTGCTTGTGATTGGTCTGTTCATATTTTCTATTTCTTCCTGGTTCAGTCTCGGCAGGTTGTGCATTTCTAAGAATCTGTCCATTTCTTCCAGGTTGTCCATTTTATTGGCATAGAGTTGCTTGTAGTAATCTCTCATGATCGTTTGTATTTCTGCAGTGTCAGTTGTTACTTCTCCTTTTTCATTTCTAATTCTATTGATTTGAGTCTTCTCTCTTTTTTCTTGATAAGTCTGGCTAATGGTTTATCAATTTTGTTTATCTTCTCAAAAACCAGCTTTTAGTTTTATTGATCTTTGCTATAGTTTCCTTCATTTCTTTTTCATTTATTTCTGATCTGATCTTTATGATTTCTTTCCTTCTGCTAACTTTGGGGTTTTTTTGTTCTTCTTTCTCTAATTGCTTTAGGTGCAAGGTTAGGTTGTTTATATTAGATGTTTCTGGTTTCTTAAGGTAGGATTGTATTGCTATAAACTTCCCTCTTAGAACTGCTTTCGCTGCATCCCATAGGTTTTGGGTCTTGAGTTTTCATTAAATTTTTTGATTTCCTCTTTGATTTCTTCAGTGACCTCTTGGTTATTAAGTAGTGTATTGTTTACCCTCCATGTGTTTGTATTTTTAACAGATTTTTTCCTGTAATTGATATCTAGTCTCATAACATTGTGGTCGGAAAAGATACTTGATATGATTTCAGTTTTCTTAAATTTACCAAGGCTTGATTTGTGACCCAGGATATGATCTTTCCTGGAGAATGTTCCATGAGCACTTGAGAAAAATGTGTATTCTGTTGTTTTTGGGTGGAATGTCCTATAAATATCAATTAAGTCAATCTTGTTTAATGTATCATTTAAAGCTTGTGTTTCCTTATTTATTTTCATTTTGGATGATCTGTCCATTGGTGAAAGTGGGATGTTAAAGTCCCCTACTATGATTGTGTTACTGTCAATTTCCCCTTTTATGGCTGTTAATATTTGCCTTATGTATTTAGGTGCTCCTATGTTGGTTGCATAAATATTTATAATTGTTATATCTTCTTCTTGGATTGATCCCTTGATCATTATGTAGTGTCCTTCTTTGTCTCTTGTATTAGTCTTTGTTTTAAAGTCTATTTTGTCTGATATGAGAATTGCTACTGCAGCATTCTTTTGATTTCCATTTGCATGGAATATCTTTTCCATCCCCTCACTTTCAGTCTGTATGTGTCCCTAGGTCTGAAGTGGGTCTTTCTTTGACAACATGTATACGGGTCTTGTTTTTGTATCCATTCAGCCAGTCTTTGTCTTTTGGTGGGAGCATTTAATCCATTTACATGTAAGGTAATTATCAATATGTATGTTCCTATTACCATTTCCTTAATTGTTTTGGTTTGTTATTGTAGGTCTTTTCCTTCTCTTGTGTTCCCTGCTTAGAGAAGTTCCTTTAGCATTTGTTGTAAAGCTGGTTTGGTGGTGCTGAATTCTCTTAGCATTTGCTTGTCTGGAAAGGTTTTAATTTCTCCATTGAATCTGCATGAGATCCTTGCTGGGTAGAGTAATCTTGGTTGTAGATTTTTCCCTTTCATCACTTTAAATATGTCCTGCCACTCCCTTCTGCCTTGCAGAGTTTCTGCTGAAAGATCAGCTGTTAACCTTATGGGGATTCCCTTGTATGTTATTTGTTGTTTTTCCCTTGCTGCTTTTAATATTTTTTCTTTGTATTTAATTTTTGATAGTTTGATTAATATATGTCTTGGCATGTTTCTCCTTGGATTTATCCTGTATGGGACTCTCTGTGCTTCCTGGACTTGTTTGACTATTTCCTTTCCTGTATTAGGGAAGTTTTTGACTATAATCTCTTCAGATGTTTTCTCAGTCCCTTTCTTTTTCTCTTCTTCTTCTGGAACCCCTATAATTCGAATGTTGGTGCATTTAATGTTGTCCCAGAGGTCTCTGAGACTGTCCTCAATTATTTTCATTCGTTTTTCTTTATTCTGCTCTGCAGTAGTTATTTCCACTATTTTATCTTCCAGGTCAGTTATCTGTTCTTCTGCCTCAGTTATTCTGCTATTGATTCCTTCTAGAGAATTTTAAATTTCATTTATTGTGTTGTTCATCATTGTTTGTTTGCTCTTTAGTTCTTCTAGGTCCTTGTTAAACATTTCTTGTCTTTTCTCCATTCTATTTCCAAGATTTTGGATCAGCTTTACTATCATTACTCTGAATTCTTTTCCAGGTAGACTGCCTATTTCTTCTTCATTTGTTTGGTCTGGTGGGTTTTTACCTTGCTCCTTCATCTGCTGTGTGTTTCTCTGTCTTCTCGTTTTCCTTCACTTACTGTGTTTGGTGTCTCCTTTTCACAGGCTGCAGGTTCGTAGTTCCCGTTGTTTTTGGTATCTGCCCCCAGTGGCTAAGGTTGGTTCAGTGGGTTGTGTAGGCTTCTTGGTGGAGGGGACTCGTGCCTGTGTTTTGGTGGATGAGGCTGGATCTTGTCTTTCTGGTGGGCAGGACTGTGTCCATTGGGTGTGTTTTGGTGTGTCTGTGACCTTACTATGATTTTAGGCAGCCTCTGTGCTAATGGGTGGGGTTGTGTTCCTGTCTTGCTAGTTGTTTGGCATAGGGTGTCGAGCACTGTAGCTTGCTGGTCATTGAGTGGAGCTGGGTCTTAGCGCTGAGAAGGAAATCTCTGGAAGAGCTTTTGCATTTGATATTACGTGGAGCTGGGAGGTCTCTGGTGGACCAGTGTCCTGAACTCAGCTCTCCCACGTCAGAGGCATAGGCGTGACACCTGGCCGGAGCACAAAGACCCTGTCATCCACACGGCTCAGTAGAAAAGGGAGAAAAAAAGAAACAAAGAAAGAAAAATAAAATAAAATAATATAAAGTTATTAAAATAAAAAATAATTATTAAAAAAATTTAAAAGTAATAATAAAGAAAGAAAGAATAGAGCAAGCAAACCAAAAAAACAAATCCACCAATGATAGCAAGTGCTAAAAACTATACTAAAAAAACCCAAAAAACAAAAAATGGATAGACAGAACCCTGGGAAAAATGGTAAAAGCAAAGCTATACAGACAAAATCATACGAAGAAGCATACACATACGCACCTCACAAAAAGAGAAAAAGGAAAAAAAAACTATATATATAAAAGAAAAAAAGGAGGATGAGAGCAACCAAATCAATAAACAAATCTACTAGTGATAATCAACTCTAAATACTAAACTAAGATAAACATAAAGACAGGAACAAATTAGATGCAGAAAGCAAACCCCAAATCTACAGTTGCTCCCAACATCCACCACCTCAATTTTGGCATGATTCGTCATCTGTTCAGGTATTCCACAGATGCAGGGTACATCGAGTTGACTGTGGAGATATACTCTGCTGCTCCTGAGGCTGCTGGGAGAAAGTTCCCTTTCTCTTCTTTGTTCACACAGCTCCTGGGGTTCAGCTTTGGATTTGGCCCCCGCCTCTGCGTGTAGGTCGCCTGAGGGTGTCTGTTCTTTCCTCAGACAGGACGGGGTTAAAGTAGCAGCTGATTACGGGGTACTGGCTCACTCAGGCCAGGGTGAGGGAGGGGTACAGAATGCGAGGCGAGACTGCGGCGGCAGAGGCCAGCGTGACGTTCCACCAGCCTGAGGCTCGCCATGTGTTCTCCCGGGGAAGTTGTCCCTGGATCACGGGACCCTGGCAGTGGCGGGCTGCACAGGCTCCCGGGCGGGGTTGTGTGGAGAGTGACCTGTGCTTGCACACAGGCTTCTTGGTGGCTGCAGAAGCAGCATTAGCATTTCATGCCTGTCTCTGGTGGCCACGCTGATAGCCGTGGCTCGTGCCCATCTCTGGAGCTCGTTTAGGCGGTGCTCTGAATCCCCTCTCCTCGCACACCCCGAAACAGTGGTCTCTTGACTCTTAGGCAGTTCCAGACTTTTCCCTGGACTCCCTCCCAGCTAGCTGTGGTGCAGTAGCCCATTTCAGGCTGTGTTCATGCAGCCAACCCCAGTCCTCTCCCTGGGATCCAACGGAAGCCCGAGCCTCAGCTCCCAGCCCCCACCTGCCCCTGCGGGTGAGCAGACAAGCCTCTCAGGCTGGTGAGTGCTGGTCAGCACCGATCCTCTGTGTGGGAATCTCTCCGCTTTGCCCTCCGCACCCCTGTTGCTGCACTCTCCTCCATGGCTCCGAAGCTCCCCCCTCCGCCACCCACAGTCTCCGCCCGCGAAGGGGCTTCCTAGTGTGTGGAAACCTTTCCTCCTTCACAGCTCCCTCCCACTGGTGCAGGTCCCGTCCCTATTCTTTTATCTCTGTTTTTTCTTTTTTCTTTTGCCCTACCCAGGTACGTGGGGAGTTTCTTGCCTTTTGGGAGGTCTGAGGTCTTCTGCCACCGTTCAGTAGGTGTTCTGTAGGAGTTGTTCCACATGCACATGTATTTTTGATGTATTTGTGGGGAAGAAGGTGATCTCCATGTCTTACTCCTCCGCCATCTTGAAGGTCTCCCTCTTTGCAGTTCTTTTTGTTTTGATAGTATATCCCACTAAGGATGTTCAGTCAAATTACTTATTTTTTTAAATTACTTATTTTTAAGTCACTTTATAGTTCCTCTCGTGTGGTTATGCTACCACCTTGATACAAAGAATAATTTGTTTAATTTTGCTTTTGCTTTTATTGTGAATTTTTAAAAATTAATTTTCTTTTAGAATTATATAAAATGTTGAAGTGGTTTTGAAATAAAAACAATAAAATGAAGGTATTTTCAGAGGAATCTAGCTTCTTTCCTCGTCTCTCTACCCTGTTCTTGCCTCCTTTTTTAGGGGACCAATTGAAAAAAAAAATTGTGTGTTCTCCTTCCATTTAAAAAAATACAAGTATGCGTGTGTGTGTGTGTGAATGTGTGTATGTGGTCCCTCTTTACTTTTTTAGATAAAAGGTAGTTTAGTATATATACTTCATCTTCTTTTACTTAATATATTCTGGATATCACTCCATAGCAAAACAGGAAAATTCTTTTTATTTTAGCTGTATTTTGTGGGTATATCATAGTTTAACTAATCCTAGTTTAATACTTAAGTGTCCTTTATTTTGAGGAAATGCTGACATTTTATTCTTTTGTAATATAATTACAAGTTAACATAATACCTTGTGATTGTATCTGTTTGATTTCTATAGTTATCAAATCTTGTAACCCAGTGGTGTTTAGTTTCTACAACTACCTTCGAACTCATCCTTTGCTTATTCGAAGAAACCTTGCCTCCCCTGAAGGAACTTTGGCAACCTTAGGTCTCAAAACGGAGAAGAACTTTGTTGATAAAATTAATCTCATAGAAAGAAAATTATTCTTTACTACAGCAAATGCTCATTTTAAAGTTGGATGTCCTGTTTTAGCCTTGGAGGTGCTCTCCAAAATTCCAAAAGTTACCAAAGTGTCTGCCTTACCTTCAGAAAAAGATCAGCCTGACTTCATTTTTAAAAAGACGGATGATGTACCTTCAGAATCAAAAACTCTGAGTGATGGTGATAGAAGTTCTGGAATTGATTGGTCAAACATAACTTCATCACAGATTGACTGGAGTCAGCCAATAGTAAAAGTTGAAGAGGAACCTCTTACTCTTGACTGGGGTGAAGAGCACGATAGTGCCTTAGAAGAAGAGGAAGAAGGTGCTGTCGGTTTAGTAATGAAAAGTACAGATGTCAGGGGAAAAGATAGACAAGAAGATCAGGAAGCCCCAGACCGTAATATGTTATTGACTCCTCAGGAAGAGGATTGCCTTGAAGGTGATTCTGAAGTTGATGTGATTGCTGAACAACTAAAATTCAGAGCTTGTTTAAAGATCCTTATGACTGAACTAAGAACATTGGCTACAGGTTATGAAGTAGATGGTGGAAAACTCAGATTTCAACTCTATAACTGGCTTGAAAAGGAAATTGCTGCCTTGCATGAGATATGTAATCATGAATCAGTTATTAAAGAATATGCCAGTAAAATGTATTCCAAAGTAGAGAGTGATATTCTGGATCAGGAAGAAATGGTGGACAAACCAGATATTGGTTCCTATGAGTGGCACCAAATAGAAAGGCGGAGACTACAGGCTAAACGAGAGCATGCAGAAAGACGGAAGTTGTGGTTGCAGAAGAACCAAGATCTCCTCAGAGTGTTTCTTAGTTACTGTAGCCTTCATGGGGCCCAAGGTGGTGGTCTGGCCTCAGTAAGGATGGAACTCAAGTTTTTGCTACAAGAATCACAGCAGGTATTGACTTTACTTTTGTTTTCAATCTTGGTTATTTTAATCATTGCAATAACTCTTTCATTTATAGTTGTAAAGGTCTTTTTACTGGTTAATCTTAATGTGATTAGCTCCTCTATTCATAGGAGGCACATATTTACACTCTGCATGGGTCTTTTTAGACAAAAGTTTTGGTAATTAGGAGTAGGCTAAAAGCTTGAGAGCACAGCTGTGTCAAACTCATCTTTACATCTTCTGCATCTAAGCATAGGACCTGGTTCACAATCAATTTTTGTAGAATAAGTGAGCAAGCACATTAACATATTGCTTTTACTCAGATGTTTACTGCCGGTATTTTTATCATATAACTATTAATTGCTTTTTTTGTCCTTCATTTTAACTACGGAAAAAATAATCTCCTATCACTCACAGGAAACTACAGTGAAGCAGCTCCAGTCTCCACTACCACTGCCTACCACCCTACCTCTGCTTTCAGCAAGTATTGCTTCAACAAAAACAGTCATAGCTAATCCTGTATTGTACTTAAATAATCACATCCATGATATACTTTATACTATTGTTCAGATGAAAACACCACCTCATCCCAGTATTGAAGATGTGAAGGTAATGTAGAGTTTATGATCATTTGGTGTTATATACACTGAGAAGGTAAATGTGTTATACTTGTCTTCCAATTTGAACTTAGAAGAAATATTTTACAGTACTCTTATCTGCTACCTTCTCAGTCTGATTAGTTCAAGACCATTTGTCCAATGAATGTAATTTGCAAGTTAAGCATTCTTGAAATTCTCCCATTTGCTGCAGCTTGGATGGAGTTTAAGCTAAGTGAAGTAAGTCAGACAGAAAGAAAAATACCGTATGTTATCACTTATATGTGGAATCTAAAAAATGAAACAAATGACTGTATATAACAAAACAGAAACAGACTCCCAGACATAGAGAACAAACCAGTGGTTACCAAAGTGTGTGTGTGGGGGTGGGGCACATTATGGGTAGGGAATTAAGAGATACAAACTACTAAGCATAAGATAGACAAGCAACAAGGATATATTGTACAGCTCAGGGAAATAGAGCCATTATTTTGTAATAACTTTAAAGGGGAGGATAATCTATAAAAATATACACTGTGCTGTATACCTGAAATTAATATAATAGTTTCTTCTTACTTGTGGAAAAGTTATTATCTTCCTTTAAGACAGGCAAATACTTTTTTGGTAATAAAATTCATTTTCTAGACAGTATTCTTGCCAAATATTCCTTTGGATTCTCTGTCTCTGTTAAATGAATCATTAAGTAGAAATATTTATAACTGTTTGCTTAGATGCCAGGATATTATGAAAATATAAGTGCAGGGGGGTATCTTTGAGAGAACCATGATTGATTAGAAATAGTCCCAGAGAAAGTACCCTCATTACTGTCTCACTGATGATTGTGTTTTGTTGGAGGCTGTGGAATAGTTGGGGGCAATTAGAGTTTTGGCAGAGTTACTACCCCAAATTAAAACTATATCCTATGCTGAAAACTTAAAAATGGATAGATTCTAAGAAACAGTAGGGAGTGTGGCAGGATCTGGAGAGATGATCAGACTTCCACTGTGCTAGCCTAAGTGTATTTGTACTGTGCTTTTTCCAATTCCAGTGGCTGATGTCATTTCAGGTCCCCAGTATTTTTATTTTTAATCTTTTTGTTTGAAAGGTACATTCAACCTCTGGTAGTACATTCTTCTGAAGGACCCAAGGTTTGCTGGTCATATCATCCTATTAGAGACTTCTGATCCATAGCATGAATTAATCTGTATCAGTAGTTTAGCAGAGATTACTTAAATTATTTGATAGGTGAATATGGAAATGCAGAAAATGCATTCAATGCATATAAGCTCTAAGTAAACATTTCTAGTTCCTAGAAATTTGGATAAGCTTTCAAAAAGTATGAAACTATTTCTAAGATCCCTTCAAATTTTAAGATTGTGAGTCTCAAAATGTTGATTCAGTGTGGCATTGTAGGATGTGGTTTTTATATTATATTGATAATTTTTAAACTTTCAAAATTTAAAATTCTAAGACTGCATTACTTCTAAGTACTAAGTGGATTACTTGCTTTCTGGAAAATTAACCATTTCAGACAGTGATTGATATACTTTCTAAACATTTAATTCATTCTTACTGATAAGATCAAATTTTTAGTTTCATCAAGGAGAAGTTTTCATAAGGCAACTTTAAATAAAAGCTCTGAAAATTCTCTGCTTATTTTGGTTCTGCTTTTCTTGAGTATTACTATTTAAGCTATTCATTAGCATGCTAGGACACAGTCCCAGCAATGTGAACGTTGGCACTTTGCTTAGGGCCTGCTAAGTGGCAGGCTCACAGTAATAAATATTTGATAAAGATGCATATGAATCAGTTAGCTTTGTTGTGAGCATGGATATTGAATTGGATGAGTTTTATTTTAGAAGCTTTAAGGTAGAGTTAGTAGTCTCATGTAGGACCTAGTCTTATTTATGATATTGCTAGTTTCCTGGGTATTTTCTGATTTTTAACATACTACTGTTGTGTAGAAATGTTAGTACAAAATGTAATTGTGGCTGTTTTGGTTTTAGGTGCACACACTTCATTCACTAGCAGCATCACTTTCTGCATCAATTTACCAAGCATTATGTGACAGTCATAGCTACAGGTAAAAAAAAAAAAAAAAAAAAAAATTACCCAAATAGTATTAATACAGCAAAAGCATTAAACTGTTCCAGAGTTATATTAAAGTTCTGCTTCCTAGGGACTGAAAAATCCTCAAATATGACTGCCATGTGTACTTTAATAGATGAGAATGAGAAATAAAATAATTATTTGTTTAGTTTAGCTATTACCTAGTAACAAGAGACATATAGAAAATGACAAATAGTAAAGAAAATTATCATCACCACCTTTTTTTTTGTTTTCAAGAAAAGAAGTGTTCGCTATCCAAAGTAATTTATGATACGAAGTTTTCTTATTTTTTCCCCCTTAGGAACTATTCCTTTTAGCATTAGATTAGTTTCTGTTTGTTTGGTTTTCAGTTGAAAGAGGAAGAACTTTTGAAAAATGAGAAAGTACATTCCTAACATTGAATTATTAAAATCAATTTTACTTACCCATTTCTGTATGTCTTTAGAAGTGATATCAATAGATGTAATGGTTTGAATTTTTGTTAAATGTCTAATTGCCTTCATCAGTGTATACTCTGTATTTTAATGACTACGGCAGTATAAGTAGTAAGAAATTGAATCACTCGGAAAGATGACCTAGATTTAAATGGATTATATTAATAAATGAAGTTTGTAATATAAATAGAATCACATTAAATTTATATTACACATATGTCTAGATTTTTTTCTTATAAATTCAGCAGCCTCTTGTGGGAAGATTTTTTATTGCATAGGGAATTACTCTCTCAAAATGGCCTGTTCTCTGATGTTAGCCTAATAAGGCCAATGTCTAAGTAACTCCAAAAACTTGGAAATGTAAATAAGTGAAAAAGAGTTTGTTTGGTTGACTGTGGTCATCTTAATGATCAAAGACAACTTGTTTGATATCAGTCACTGCTTAAAATGGCACCAGATGAGAATCCAAATAAATTTTGTTTAAATGTGTATTTTCTAGTTTTTAGGCTGTGATTGACTCTCCAGGGAGTCAGGTTTATTTTCTTCTTTTGTACTTCCCCCACTCCATAAAGATGAGGAAAGTAAATATTTGGGCACATTTGGCTTTAGGACTAGGTATTTCTAAAATAGGATTCTTCAGATTTTAGTTGATGTTTTAATTCAGAGTTGAGCTTGCACAACTTTACAGAACTAAGAAATGCAAAATAGTGCCCTGAAACTTTCTGATATATCTTAGTACCAACAGTAGTCTCCTTACAGCAGACTTAAAAAAAAAATACAAATAAGTGAATATAGAAAAGATTTTTAAGTATTAGGCGGCATTTGGAAAAGGTTTTAATGACTAAATGTCATCTGCCTAAATAGAAAATTTGGTATTTTGTTTTAAAAAGCTATCGATAAATATTTGTAACTAATTTAAAGAACTTTCTGAAATAAGTTTTTATTAGAACAGTGAACTCAGTTTTAAGAGTTTTGTTTTTGTTACAGTTATCTAAAATAAATACATATAGGGTATAATTGCTTGTTACCTCTATTAGGACAATAAATAACTGAACCTTATTTGTTTTAGCAGTCAGACAGAAGGGAACCAGTTTACAGGAATGGCTTATCAAGGGCTTCTTTTAAGTGATCGTCGAAGGCTAAGGACAGAAAGCATTGAAGAACATGCAACACCAAGTTCTTCTCCTGCTCAATGGCCTGGTGAGAATTTGAGTGGTGTTTTTTGTTTGTTTGTTTTTTAAATCTTCTATTTGGCAACTCCTTTTTACAAAGCTACCAACTGGTTTCCTGATTGTTGTTGTTTGTGGATTTGGTGAATAGTTTTTTATTTGTTTGTTTTTGATGATGTTTTCTGCCATGGATTAGGAATTCTTAAGTACTGTAATGTTGTCTGAAGACTCAGAAAGTTAAGGCTTCAAAAACCAGCTGTGTTGACCAGCATAAAAAAGCAAGGTTTAACATCCTTCGCAAGGGTGAGCACGTCATGTTTCTTATCCTTAGACATCCTGAATTAGAATCTTAGAGAGCCAGTATCACAGAGCTTTTTTTCACAGATACATCAGAATACAGTTATTCTCAAGAGTGTAGATGTATGTTAGGACAGGAGTGACCATTCTGTGGCACATATATCATGGTGTCTGCCAGTCGTCTTCCTCCGGTTGGCTCTTTCTCACTCTCCATATCAGTTATTTCAAACCTTCTCCACTCTCTTAATATACTTTCCTCGTCTGCCACGTCATTTGATTTTTGCTCTACTTGCTTTATAATTCTGTGGTTACATGTTAATGATCATTGTGAAGAGTGGCAGTAGAAGGAAGTGACAGACTCAAAGTGTGTATTTAAAATTCATTTATGCATAAGTTTCTCAAAACATATTGTTGTCGTTTGACTTTTTATTGAAATAATTTCAGACTTAACAAAAGTTTCATAAATGGTACAATTTTTGTGTAACCTTCACCCAGATTCCCCAAACAGTGACATTTTACCATACTTGCTTTGTTATTCACTCCTACTCTCTCACTCACTTATTGTGTGTCTGTGTGAATGTATACTTTTTTCTGAAATATTTGAGGGTAAGTTGCAGACATGATGCCCCTTTACATCTAAATATATCAGTTTATCTTTCCTAAAAACAGACATTCTCTTATTGTACATAACCATAGCACTGTTATCAAATTCAGCATCTTAATATTGATACAATACTGCTCTCTAATCTATAGATTTTTTGACAATTTCACCTGTTGTCCCACTAAGGTCTTCCATGTAACATTTAGTTGTATTGTCTCATGAATCTCCTCTAATATGTATTCCTCCTTCTTTCTTTGTCTCTCATGACATTGACACTTTTGAAGAGTGCTAGCCAATTATTTTTTAGAATGTCCCTCCATTTGGGTTTTTCTGATGTCTTCTTAATATTAGATTCAGGTTATGAAGAGATATTGTACCCTTCTCAGTGTAAAATATCAAGAGGCACATGATGCCACTTGGTCCCATTACTGGTGCCATTAACTTTGATCACTTTGTATAGTAGTTTCTGCCAGATTTCTCCTTTGTAAAGTTACTTTCTTTTCCTTTGCAATTAGTAAGTATCTTTTGAAGAGAATGTTTGAGATTGTGTAAAATATCATACTTTTACCCACTAATTATAGCATCCAGTGATGACTCCTGACTGAATCAGGTATTACTGTGGGGATTACTAGATGGTGATTTTCTAATTCTATCCTTCCTTCTACGTATTAGTTGAAATCGTTCTGTGAGGAAGAGCTTTTTCTCTTCTCTTCTTTTAGTTTACTTATTCACTCATTTATTATATCAGTAGAGATGAATGGATTCTTATTTTATTCTATAGCTTATAAACCATTCCTATCATTTATTTTGTTGCTCAAATTACGGATATATATATATAATATCTCCATGTGTATGTATTCACACTATATATATAGTATAATATAGATACATAATTTTGGTTAAACTGCAAATTTGGATTTCTTTTCCTTCTGGAGCTTTATGCTGATATACTTCTTATAATATTATATACCCTTACAGGTGTGAGTTCACTTATTAATCTCTTGAGTTCAGCCCAAGATGAAGACCAGCCAAAATTGAATATTTTGTTGTGTGAAGCTGTTGTTGCTGTGTACTTAAGTTTATTGATACATGCTCTTGCCACAAATTCCTCCAATGAATTATTTCGACTTGCAGCCCACCCATTAAACAATCGAATGTGGGCTGCTGTTTTTGGGGGAGGTGTAAAACTTGTTGTGAAGCCTCAAAGACAATCAGAAAATATTTCAGGTAAGATAAATTTGATACCAATAATGTATGTAAATGTAAATAGTTTCCAATGTGAAAGTAAAAGATTTTTTTTAATGTTTTAAGAATTTTTATTTTGAAAAATCACTGATGTTTAAGGTATAATCACTCTTGTTAGGGTAATAAATAACTAAACTCATGTTAGAATAAAGAATATAGTTTCAGTTTAACATTTTTTGGTAAACCAAGACAAATTTGAGGAGGATAAAAAAGAAAAAAGGAAAGGTAATGGTAACCAAGGAGACAATGTTAAGGAATAAGTTCATGGAAAAAGGATTGTTTTTAATTAGAGAAAGAAGATTTAAATAAATCCTCATAATCTTTACAGAGTATACCAGTAGTTGGCTTCAGATTAAGTTTATGGTCATAGACAAGAAGGCTGTTCCAATCATGCACATGGTTTTTAAATTCCATTTTCTGTCCTCTTTTTTTTCTTATGGACCAAAATAGATTTTTTAGCCCACTTTTTAAGATGGTAGGATGGTGAGATATAGACTGACGCCATGGGAAAGGTTTACACCTTGGCGCTGAAACACAGAAATTGTCTGTCTTAATTCATCCTTAGAAATGGTCATGTTACAGATGAGGACTTAGTGGCACAGAGAGTTTAAATGGCACAGGTTCTAACCTGTGTCTTTACTGCCCAAGATCGCATCAGATGGATAGGTTCCTACATAAGTCAGAGTAAGGTAGGCAATCTCATCAACTTGCGTTGTCGCCACTCCCGTTGCATGTGGATGACTCTTAATCTCCATCTTCCTACCTACTTGTAGTCCACTGTAAATTTAAAAGTTTTCCTCCCAAATCACTTCTTTTCCCTTCCTGAGTTTTCTATTATTTTTTCACGGTAGGTAATACATTCATCAAATCATCATGCTTAAACCTCTGAGTACGTATTCATGTTTGCATTTACCTATACCTGCTCTATGCCAGGCTTTTGGGGTATGGGAGTGAACAAAACAGACAGATCCCTTACCTTCATGAAGCTTACATCCAGTAGAGGTAAACACAACAAATTAACAAGTGATAATATTTCAGGTATGAGAAGAACTACGATAAAAATAAAACAGAGTGAGTGGACAGAGAATGATGAGGGAAAGTGGATGGGAACAGTTTAGTTAGGGTGATCAGAAGACACATTTCTGATTAGATAGCATTTGAGCAGAGTCCTAAGGAAGTTGGGAATCAGATCGTGCTGATATCTGGGGCCAGAGCATTTCAGGCAGACGGAGCAGTGAGTGCAAAAGTCATGAGGTAGGACTAGTTTGACCTTTTCCAGGAACTACAGTGGAGGCCAGAATGGCTATCCTGATCCAGGGGAATGTGGTCAGAGATGAGGTAAGATAAGTAACTGGGGCCAAGGTCATTGAGGGTTTCATGGGTCATGTAAAACTATCGTTGTTCTTCTAAAGAAAGATAGGAAACTACTGGAGGGTTTTAAGCAGAGGAGTGACATAATCTGATTTAGGTTTTCAAAAGACCCACTCTAACTGCTATGTGGAGAATACACTGTGAAAGAATAAAAGTAGGGAGCCCATGTGGGAGGCTCTGGGAATAGCCCACTTAAAAGATAGTTGTGGATTACCATCAAGAGTGAATGGATAAACAAAATGTGGTATATAAGTACAATGGAGTATGATTCAGCTGTAAAAAAGAATGAAGAATTAACACATGCTATATAGCTAGCATGAACCTCAAAAATATTATGCTGAGTGAAAGAAGCCAGGCACAAAAAGTCACACATTGCATGCTTCCATTTATATGAAATATTCAGAATAGGTAAAGCCATAGAGACAGGAAGCATACTGGTGGTTGCCGTGGGCTAGAGGGAGGGAGGAATGGGGAGTGACTGCTTAATGGGTATAGGGTTTTCATTTGGGGTAGTGAGAATGCTTTGCAGCTAGATAGGGATGGTGGTTGCACAACAGTGTGAATGTACTAAATGCCACTGAATTGTACGCTTTAAAATGGTTAATTTTATATAAATTTCACCTCAGTTAAAAAAAGATAAAAGTGGTTTAGCCTAGTGATGGACAGAGTGAAAAGTGGTCATATTCATCAAAGAGAACTTGAGATAGAATTATCATTTTCTACGACGGGGAGCTTCAGAAGAGGACCAGGTTGACTTCTTTCTGGTTCTCTCATATCCAATTAGTTCTGAATCCTTTTGATATTTATTTTATGTATTTCTCATATCTGACACTTCCTCTCGGTCTTTACCACCCACCATACTAGTTCAGGTCCATCTTGTGTCAGATTCTTCCACCTTCTTCTCTAATTGATCCTGCAGACTATACCTCATCATGTTCCTAGTTCAAGATACTTTCATAAGAATTGCCCATAGGATGAGCTCCCAGCTTCCTATCCACAGGCTTGTCCCACCCTAACTCCAGACTGTCGTTGTTATTCCCCTCCCTGACACCTGTCTAGCAAAAGAAGTTTACTCCTCATTTAGCCAACCCTTTGGTCATTCATTTCTGGTGTCAACTTCCTCTTTTCACAATGAGCTTCTGCTTTTCTTTTAAGGCATGCTTTACATCCTACATATTCATTCAATGAATCTTTCTTGAACAACATAGCCAGAAATAATCACTCAAGCACTCTGTACTATTTGTTGAATATATCATTTATTTAATACACTGTATATAGAATTGCTTGAATTCTTATTCTATATAGCACATAGGCTGCTTCATTGCAAGTTAATCTTTTATACTCTATCCTCATCTGCATCTCTGCCATGATTGTTGGAAAACTGATGCAGTAACTAGAAAAGTTAAGAAGCACAGATGTAAGTAATTTAGTCTACACTAAAAACATGGCAAGAGTAGGATGAAAAGAAAGGTTAATAACTCTTTGAATTAATAATGGAAAATAAGGCCGGCTTTCTTTTCTATCTTTATTCAGCACCTCCTGTTCCTTCTGAAGACATAGATAAACACCGCAGGAGGTTTAACATGCGAATGCTGGTTCCTGGAAGACCTGTAAAGGATGCTACCCCACCACCAGTGCCTGCAGAAAGACCATCTTACAAAGAAAAGTTTATTCCTCCTGAACTCAGTATGTGGGATTATTTTGTTGCAAAGGTAAGGGGCGTGAGGAATGCAAGCTTTATGTGTGTCTGTTTTATTAACTCTTATGTTTGCATCACATAGGAATGACGGGGCAGCTTCTGGGTTGAATCACCATAGTTTAGACATTAATCTCTCAACTCCAGAAGCTGAATAATCATTCAGGAATGATCAGATACTTGAAATGGACCAGACAAATTAAAATCATATGGGACTTAGGTATAAACCAGAAGTTAGTTTATTAACATATAATCAGCATCATCCTTTTCTAGAGACTGGAATACCTGTATCTACCATCTAA